>NC_091118.1:46043468-46343968 GCF_040183065.1 Periplaneta americana
TTGAAACAAATTTTTCTCCGTTATCAATAAAGAAAAATTGCTTAGTAAGGAAAAAAATTTAACAAAAACTTTAAATAAACATATCAATACAATACAAACTTAGCAGAATCAGTAAGATAAGTAAAATGTTTCGATTTAAAATTTTCCAGGAAGTTTTCATCAGAAAATGAAAGAACAAGAGCGGGATGGGAAGAAAAAGCACAGTAGAAAAACAGGAGCGGGAGGAAAAGAACGAGACTTGAATGCAAGAGATAAAGCATAAGAGGGAGAAAGTGGAACAAAGGTAACGCAGAAGGAAGACAAGTAAGGTATCGCAATGTCGCAACATTGGCAACTTGGGTTTCTCTCTATACCATAAATTCTGTTGCTCTACCTTCGTATCAAATTTAATTAAAATGTAGCCAACAACTTCGGTGAAGTTATAATGGAAGCAGACACTGCCAGTCGGGAAGATATTAACACTATTAGAAAGAAGCTGAGGAGGAAGGCGATGTGAAATGGAATTAGGTGGACGAGGGCAGCTACAGTAGGCTACTTTCACTCTCTCGCGCACATCTGGCAACGTCATAGCCTTGGTTTCGGTCACTCGCTGCGTCAGCAATGTCAACAGAGAGCAGAGACTACGACCGATATGGAAATCAACAGACATGCGTACCAACTCCTGCTCAAATCCAATATTTCGCCATCAACTCCATGAAACTCCGTCAATATACCTGCCATTCCTCACACCACCACCAAGTACACACACAAGAAACAAAGGTAAACGGGCTTAAACACGACCTATATTATACAACCAAAATCAAGAGTGAAATCTCATGTTAATAAAAATTAATTCTTGTGTGGCATGGATAATGATCATTGTTTTATCTAAATCAGTTCAAACTTTCACTTTTGAAACTATAGTCGCGACGCTGTTATTCCCGGCGTGACTCCTCCTCTTTGCTTACGTCTTAGGAAGTGAAGGCTCTATAAAGTCTAGGTAGGTAATATCGTTCGCCATTTTTATTCTTTCGTTGCCGAGCTACCAGACGAGGAATCTATTTGCCACACCGTTAAACATTATCATGCCGTAGCTTCTATGATAATAAATCAAACGCACTGTAATTCAGTAAATAATTGAGCGGCAAATAACGTCCTCGCGTGCTTTCTGCGAACGCGAACGAAAGAGCCAAAATGGCGGGCGATTATATTAAGTATTTATCGAGCTGTAGGAAATGCATAATGTCATCATCAGCGAATCGCAAGGCGCACACGTTTAAATGTAGTCGACCTGCACCGTGATTGGCTGCCGGAAATAAGAGCGATGGGACTATAATTATCACAGACTTAAACAGCGATGATAGCAATAATAACAATTGCAACAATGAGAATTATTACTACCATTACCACAACCATAACCACTATCACTATTACTACAAACATTAGAAATATTAATTGATTAACAATATGAAGGAAGAAATTGGTATAATTGGTATAATTCAGAATGTAGGCCTAAATCGAGTTATCATTATTAAGCATTTGAAAAAAGTAAGTCAGTTTCATGAAAGAAAAAATGCATAATATAGGCTATTTACTTATAAATGGCTTTTAAGGAACCCAGAGGTTCATTGCCGCCATCACATAACCCCGCCATTGGTCTCTATCCTTTGCAAGATTAATCCAGTCTCTACCATCATATCCCACCTCCCTCAAATCCATTTTAATATTAACCTTCCATCTACGTCTCGGCCTCCCCAAAGGTATTTTTCCCTCCGGCCTCCCAACTAATACTCTATATGCATTTCTGCATTCGCCCATACGTGCTACATGCCCTGCCCATCTCAAACATCTGGATTTAATGTTCCTAATTATGTCAGGTGAAGAATACAATGCGTGCAGTTCTGCGTTGTGTAACTTCATTCTCCTGTAACTTCATCCCTTTTAGCCCCAAATATTTTCCTAAGAACCTTATTCTCAAAAACACTCAATCTCTGTTCCCCTCTTAAAGTGAGAGTCCAAGTTTCACAACCATACAGAACAACCGGTAATATAACTCTTTTATAAATTCTAACTTTCAGATTTCAGACTACATGACAAAAGCTTCTCAATCGAATAATAACACGCATTACCCATATTTATTCTGTATTTAATTTCCTCCCGACTGTCATTTATATTTTACTGTTGCTCCAAGATATTTGAATTTTTCAATCTCTTCGAAAGATATATCTCCCATTTTTTATTTCATTTCGTAGAATATTCTGGTCACGAGACATAATCATATACTTCGTCTTTTCGGAGTTTATTTCCAAACCTATCGCTTTACTTGCTTCAAGTAAAATTTTCGTGTTTTCCCTAATCGTTTGTGCATTTTCTCCTAATATATTCACGTCATCCGCATAGACAAGCAGCTGATGTAACCTGTTCTTCCAAACCTATGTGTTATCCTGAACTTTCCTAATGACATATTCTAGAGCAAAGTTGAAAAGTAAAGGTGATAGTGCTTCTCCTTGCTTTAGCCCGCAGTGAATTGGAAAAGCATCAGACAAAAGCTGGCCTATACGGACTCTACTGCAAGTTTCATTGAGACACATTTTAAATAATCGAACTAGTTTCTTGGGAATACCAAACTCAATAAGAATATTATATAAAACTTCTCTTTTAACCGAGTTATATGTCTTTTTGAAATCTATGAATATGTGATGTACTGTATCCTTATACTTCATTTTTTCTCCAATATCTGTCGAATACAAAAAATCTGATCAATAGTCGATCTATTACGCCTAAAACCACACTGATGATCCCCAATAATTTCATCTACATACGGAATTAATCCTCCCAAAAGAATATTGGACAAAATTTTGTACGACGTCAACATTATATTATATTCTTCGAAAGTTACTACAGTTAGTTTTGTCCCCCTTCTTAAAAATAGGTACAATTATGTACACCTACCATTGTTCTGAGACTGTAACTAAAATGAATGTCAAAATTTTAGGAGCACATTTTTCTCACATAGAGGATAAAAATGTTACATGAATATTAATCCGAAAACGCTTTATTTCCTTATTTTTGTACAATTTTGCTTACATTGTATGATGTGGTACATTACGGAAAAAAATAATATCATATCACATGGAAATGTCAGTTTTTGGGCTGGGCACTGTTGGTGACTTTTGGTGGAACCTCATGTTCTTCCACCCAAGCTCAACAGAGAAAGACACAAAATGTTCTTACAGTACGCCTTGATTGTTCTGTTACACCATGTGCCGTTAGCAATAGACGATGCACGATGGAGCTTCTGCTCACTTCAGTGTCAATGTTCGCCGAATGCTAAATCAAACGTTCCGTGACAGATGGATAGGTATTGATGGACCAATTCCTTGGCCTCTGCGTTCTCCGGACCCAAACCCACTAGACTTTTATTCGTGGGGTCACTTAAAAGAGCTTATGTATGGAACCCCAGTGCAAGATGAAAAGATCTTCGAGCCTATATTTTGGAAGACGAAACAATAGAACATTCAATTTATATGCATTTTATGAGCTTTCGAAATTAAAAAAAAAATGAAACATATTTAGTGACAGCGGGTGCTAAATTTTGAAATTTCATTTTTTTTTTTTTTTTTTTTAATTTTGTCTCCTTTATAGACGTCAATTTAAAATTCTGCTAAACCTCGTATATCCATTTTCCCCCGAAAGTTGGATTATGAATTAAATCTAAGTATATTTTCCATTTAGCATCTGCTACACACAAGGGCTCTGTTCACGACGAAAATATTCAGTCACAGACTATACAAGTAGCCTATACGGCAAAAGACATCAAAACAGACCTAGTGACAAATTTTATCTCGACTGTCATTTTTTTCCCTCCAGGAAGATAAAAATATTCGCTGGAGAATAGTACGAGATGAAGTTGCATCTGTATGGTTCTGTTCTGTAGAAGCGTAAACTCTCCCAGAGGAAAATCACAGGAGGAAAACAACATTCGGCTGCAAGTATGGCCTTTTTTATGTTGCCGTCTATCCAAACCATAGAGCAACGAAAAAGGATGCAGCTGACAGAAAGAAAAATGGCTTCCTATATTGACAGGTCTTCCAAGTCCTTAAGCACAAAAGGTTAAGAATCGTCGAAAAGAACAGCCGAGATTCGGGTGGGGAATTGGGGAAATTCTGCCAAAACCTTGACAAGGACGTGATTGTCAGCATCCAAGTCTTTTTATCTTGCACAGTACTGGCAAAGAGTCAAGGCGATCGCATTCTCAACACGGGGCCAGAGAACCTTTTAACTTTTTCATACGAAGTTTGGGTAAAGTACTGCAATGCTGCCAGATTCGAGATTATCAACAGTAATCTCACTAGAGGTTTTGATTTATCTAGAGAAAATCAAAACTCGAGTGGGATTTAATTGACTATTACACGATTAGAAGAAAGTATATAAAGATTAGAAGTAACGCAGTACTCCAATACAGTAAAATATTAATTGACTTACGAAAATACAAAACTGTCTTCAAATTTGTACCATCTCAACATTATGAATATTATGTTAATAGATGGCAGTAGTGTGTTATGAATAGCTGTTTTCTTATCAGGTGTGCCAACTATGGAATCTTCATTGAACTCTGTGGACGGTTACTGGTCAAGAAGGCTTTGTTGATTCAGCTTCATTTTTATTAAAACAGTTACATTCCACTTCAATTATCTCGATCCCAGTAATCAACGTCACTTCACAGATGATTTTCAATAAATCTTAGTATTAAACAACCTCTGATACGTGACTATTCATAATATAACATAACCTAAATAATATAATCGAGTGTTAGAAAAGTTTTAATTAGGGATGATGAAATAAACAAGAAAAGTTTTAATTAACGATGATGAAATAAAAAATAAAAAAGACTAATTTTAAAAGAAACAATTATTGAAAGTAGGTACAATTTTCAAATTTGAATGTTTTAGGGATTAGTGGTTCAGTTGATGTTATATTGGACGTGTGCGTAAAAGAAGTGAACTCGGTGATGTATATGGTGTATCCCTGAACTTATTCAGGATTTTCGAATGGTGCTCTTCATTTATTTGTAAATAGGGTTTCAGGGAAGGTGCATAGCTATGACGAGTGATCTTTATTAATTCTTGTTCTTGAATGCCAATGTGAGTCATATTTGAAAGTGCTGTGCATCGAGTGGAGTGGTTTGTAATTTTCTGTTTTTTTTTGACGTCCAGACCAGTACAGTTCAAAATGTTGGCAAACAAAGAAACAAATGCTAGGGTAGTGATAAAAATAAACAATTGCTAAGGACGCGATAAAATTAAACAAATGCTAGGGACGCGATAAAATTAAACAAATGCTAGGGACGCGATAAAATTGTGCGATAAGCAGCCATGATTGGTTGAAAGACGTCCTTTCGTACCGTTTTATTGGTCAAAAGTAGTGTGACGTAGTAAAAGTGTAATAGTCATAGAAATGCAAGTTTTCAGGAAAAATTGGTTACTTGTAAATCATAGAGAATTATCTTCTTCACTACTGGGCGGATTTTGCTCATTCTACATCCGGAAGTAAACTCAGATGTTAGTGACGCATATGCAACACGATTTTTTTTTTTACTACAAGTTACACAATGTGTATGTACTTACTCTACATCGGCACAAATGACTTTCTCTTTAACTCCCTCATAAAGTCATAAGAATCATAAAGCTAACAGTCACCGACTAACATTTACATGCTAATTACTAATTACACACTGACAACATCCCTGATGTAAAACACTTTTCGGCATGCGTCTGCCTGTCTGTCTGCAGACAGAGGGCAAGTGAAAGCAAATAGATAAAAACAAACAGAAAAGTGCAGAGGAAGAAACATTAGGAATGGACACAGCAACAGGAAGAAAAGAGCGAGAAAGAAGGAAATTTCGAGCAAAAACAAAAATAAAAATAAGAAAGGAGCGACAGTAGGGGGAGAAATAAGAGTGAAAAAAAAAGAGACAAAAGTACGAAAAAGAAACAAAAAACAGAGAGAGAGAGAGAGAGAGAAAGGACAAAGCGAGAGAAACAGTGAGAAAAGTAACAAGGGAGAAAAGGAACGAGTGAAACGGAACGAGAGAGGGAGAGAAAGAACGAGAGAAGAGAAAAAAGAAACGAGAGAGGGGGAAAAGGAACGAGCGAGGAGAAAAAAGGAACGAGACGGGGAGAAAAGGGAACGGGAAAGGGGAAAGAAGGAACAAGAGAGGGGAAAAAAACCTGGGGAAAAATGAACGAGAGGGGAGAAAAAAGGAACAAAAGAGGAGGAAAAAGGAACAAGATTGGGAGAAAAGGAATGAGAGGGGCGAAAAAAAGGAACGAGAGGGAGGGAGAAAGGAACGTGAGGGGGGAAATAAGAATGCGAGGGGGAAAAGTAGGAATGCGAGAGGAGAAAAAAGAAACAAGAGGGGGAAAAGGAATGAGAGAGGGGAAAAAAAGGAAAGAGTGGAAGAAAAAAGGAACGAGATTGGGAGAAAAAAGGAATGAGACGGGCGAAAAAAGGAACGAGAAGGAGGGAGAATGGAACGAGAGGGGGGAAAATGAACGAGAGGGAGGGAAAAAGGAACGTGAGAGGTGGAAAATAGAAATGCGAAGGGGGAAGTAGGAATGCGAGAGGAGGAAATGGAACGAGAGAGGGGAAAAAGAAACGAGTGGGGGAAAAAAGGAACGAGAGGGAGAGAAAAAGAACCGTGAGGGGGGAAAGAGCGAGATTAGAAAAAAAAGGAACGATAGGGGAAAAAGAAACGAGAGGGGGAAAAAAGGAAAAAGGAACGAGTGGGAGGAAATAAGGAACGAGAGGTAGGTAAAAAGGAACTTGAGGGAGGGAAAAAGTAACGAGATTGGGAAAAAAAAAGAACGAGAGGGGCGGAAAAAGGAAGAAGGGGAGGGAAAGGGAACGAGTGGGGTAAAAAGGAACAAGAGAGGTGGAAAAAGGAACGAGGGGGAAAATGAACGAGAGAGGGGAGGAGAAAAAAATTGAACGAGGGAGGGGGAAAAGGAACGAAAGAGGGGGGAAAAGGGAACTAGAGAGGGGAAAAAAGGAACGAGAGGGAGGGAAAAAGGAACGAGAAAAGGGCAGGAAAGGAACGAGACAGGGAAAAATGGAACGATGGATTGAAAAAAGGAACGACAGAGAGAGAGAGAGAGAGAGACGGATGAGATCAGACGAAATTATTATGAGAAAGGGAGATAGGAAAATAAGATAAGATCTGATCAGAGAGAAGATAGAGAATCAATCGACAAAGGAGTTCTGTTGTAAACAAAACTTTGCTTTCGGAACAGGTAACTCCATTAACGCGGTAGCTGATAGCTTATGTTCTGTAACTTGGTACATAATCTTCGCAAGGTTAGACCTGGCTATTCACACAGACCAATGCAACAATAATGAACATTTATGGAGTTAGAATTACACCAGGAAATATTTATGTGGTCTATAACACAGTCTCTTATTTAAAAAGAAAAAGCTATACAATCTGTCGGGGATCAAACTACGAGCACTTTGGAAAGAACTCGTCGAATACAGAGAAGTAATAAACATGATCCAATTAACATGCTTCTCTGCTATTTGCTCAGGAATGTCCGGAGGGTCGTTTGTCATTTTACGAATGCAATTACGATCCAGTTAACATTGCAGAGATGGTTCTATTTTTGCTTCAGGCCTGAACACATTTTTTTTCTGGTCATCCAAAGCACGATATGTTTGCGGAAGAGTGTCTCAAGACACAGTCGTAAGTTTCAGTTTAAACATAGCTTGCGCTATATAGACTATAAACATTTTCATGTGACATGTTTTCAAACACAAAATCTTTCAGAGAGACGACATTTTGAACCTGAAACGTTTATCTGATTGACATTACAGAAATGTAGTCACATCTATTGTTGTATGACTGAAATTATGATGTGTTTAAACAATGTAGTTTTCAGTCCAACGTGACGCAATTAATTCATTATTATTTGAGCACAAATGGGATGGTTAATAAAAGCAGGGAGTATAAAGACAGAAATAATTAATAACGCAATCTAATTGTCAATTAAACTCTGGTATTGGCCGTAATTTTAAATTAATCCAGTTTTCAATACTGACATATTATTCATTACAATTAAGGCGTTTCTTGGAATAACTTAGTGTACGTTAAGTTGTTTTTCCGTGTCAGAACAGTACACAGCATTCTTAATTACATACCTTCCTCCTGACTAAGTATTATTTCCCTCCAACAATTACAGCGCCCTCTAGAAACATCTGAATGTCGTTCTGTGCAATGCTGTTAGATAAGAGCCAATATGTTAGGTAGTGTCAGAGTTGTAACCTCCAATACCGGTTGTGGAGCTAGATCGGAGCTTGAACTCGCTTATGTCTGTGGAAACACCGGAGCACGAAACCAGTCTGGTGGAGCGCTCCGCTCCGCTCCGTTTAGTCCCTGTCTGACGTCGCTGTGTTAGATGCTCTGTATCTCAAATTCAAGATTTTGTAGTTAAGTTCTCGTTCCAGAGAACGCCTCAATTTTCAAACAACTCATTTGCATCATATTCATGTGGGAATTCTTTCGACTGTCAATTGTATTCTTGTCTCGAGACTAGGCCTCATGGGGAAGCAAAGAAGTAAATAACGAGAAGGCTCTGCCTTGTTAAATTTAAAAGCGAGATGAAAGAAATAGCAGACGTTGTTGAAATATTAGTTATTATGCAACAGTGTTTTCCATAGAACATTAAAATTTACATAAAATTAAGATATTACAGTATTAAAACCCTAGATAGGAAGTTCGTACCAAAACAGTAGATTCAGTTGAGTACAGCGAGGATTATAGATGTCACCCGCGCCTCGCCCTGCTCTCGTCTCGCTACAGACGATACACAATATGTCCACAAACAACGCATAGTGGCATTCTAATGGAGCTGTGTAGAGTCGTGAATAGTTTGAAGAATAATTGTTAATTCATATTAATATTTTAGGTTCTGAACAAAGTGAACTATTCTGTTATTACTGTATTATTTACGTAATGTTGATATCTCACGTGTTAATACGTGGTTCTCCTGTTCATATTCGCTCCGGTTGATTTTGTATTTATCAATTTTATTATTATTTCACTCTTCAAGGGCCCTGATGTATCTAGAATCAACCCGCCATTCGATTTCATTACATATTTTAGACTCTTAAACAAAATACAGCAAATTTAAATAGTTTAATTATGTGTTACCTGGTGAACTACGGCTTTGACGAGACGAGCATGCGCAATGTTATGTGTCTGGAACTTAGAAATTGTCAGCGGTTCATTATTTTTGCCGCTAAGTGTACATAGGAGACTGTGAATTCTTACATTTTCGAAACAAAGAAATAAAATAAAATTACATCCAAGAGATTTTATTATTTGCTGTATCACTATTTAAGCTAATTAATAGAGCAAAAATCTACAAATCGATAAATATGTCAGGAGTTATTGCAGGAACAACGACGATAAGCGATATTTTATGCCTCTCATGGACCTCTATCATTAAAAAGAACTGTACTTAGTTAGCTAACATCCTGTACATATAAATACTAAAAATTAAACCAAAGCATAGAAACTTTTTAAATTAAAGACAATATCTGAAAGCAAACACAGACTGGACTGGAAGTCAGTGATTCAGCACTGAAAACAAGCTACACATTGCTGGCGTTATAAATTATATAAAAAAAAGTTTGGGGCACAAGATTAATTAGAGGGGGGACTCGGTGGATGCTTGGCAACATTATTCAATAATTAAGAGTTGATGGTGCGTGGGGGAGGTCACGCGGTAACCCGCAAATCGGATCAATACCAGCTTCCATGTGCTTTATGGGCTCCTCAGCGTAATTTTCTCACTTTTTGGTTTCAACGGCCCCAATATATTTATGGCCTTAATACACCCGAGGGGATGGGCAACCACAGCTACTTTGTATCCAGCGGACATCGATTTCGTTTGCATGTTACGAGGTGAAAGTGTAATACAATTTCGAAGCGCTCTCCTATTGACCTGCCGAAGACCATATATTAACAATAATTTGCAAAATAAACAGTACCATGTAAAAGACAAAAACTTTTAAATCCAAACTGAACGCCACCTCAACGAAACATGTGAAATGTGCTTCTGTGTCATTTATGAACAAGGGGATAGTAATATGCGTTACAAGAGCGGTATGTTGAAGTTTTCATGTTCGAGGAAAAGTTTGAAAAAGCGAAACGTAGTTGAGCTTTTTTAATTTCCGAGAATTGAAAGAAAACATACCGCTCATGTATCGTACATTATTTTCTGCGAAGATCGTTTATTACATACCTGAAAGAGGAATTTCTAATTAGTTGCAATGAAATCTCCATCTTGGTTTCTGTTCAATGACGGCAAATTTGCGAAACAAAAATATCTATCTTCAACATTGTTGCTTTAAAATGTTTTCTGTGTTTACTATACTCCAGCAGGCCGTGATATACGTCTGTCTTTTTTTACCCCAGTCTATGATGAGTCTGGAATTTTGTTGATTTTTTCACGGCTTCCTTAATGTTACTTGCATCACGAATGCAGTAACTTTAGTGGTGTTGTGGAGTTTACTTAATTTTTGCAAATATTTAAAAACAATAATTAACAGTGCAATTTAGGTGAAATTGCAGTGGTAAGTTTCCAATTTATAATTATTACTATATTGAACGTCTCTAAAAATAATATGTTAAAAGCATAAAGCAGTAAAATCAATATGTCACTTAAGCGGTAAGAAGAGGGAAATTGTTATGTGTGTTAGGTTGGGAATACTGAATGCGGAATTTTAGACTTTCCGCGGATTGGTTTTGTGCGGAAACCAAGCAAATACGCACGATCTCGCACAAAACAATTTTTTTTAGCAAAGCATAGAAAAAAAAGTGACAGAGGGTTCATAAGATCCCTATAGGGCAAGATATACGACTGTTTTTGTTAGACCAAAAGTTTTAAGTTGTTACAAATATCTTACCTTGTTGCTTTAGTGATAATGAAATGATGAACATGCGTGTATTTTCAGTATGTTCTCGACTATTTCAACAGATGGCACGAGTGTGAGAGTCTTTTCAGCGTGTTCCCGAGTAGTACAACAGATGACAGGCGAGTGCAGGGCTTGGTACGGAAAATTAACCTCAAAGCAACACACATTAAAACACAGGAGATGAACTCAATGTATTATAATATTAAAATTAACATCAACAGAATTTATTTTATTTTAAATACATGTTGTTGATTGTGCAGTCTGTGAAAGTTATCTGGCTTCCAGTGGAATGTTTGAAGTTGGGTTAATGCTTATTTGAGTGATTCGATCAATATCACTTTCAAAACTCGCGCCTACCATTTTGGATTGATGCTCTCAAGGTTTGCGGGATTTTGCGCGTACGATATTAATCAATATCGCATATGCCTAGTTAGAAATCGATAGTTTCAATAACATAATGCTATATTATCGATTTTATATTGTCACATTTGTCTTGTCGCTGATGATTCGCAATTTTTTCCACAAATTAATAATGAGGAACACCATAATCTAATTACCAATAAACTCAAAAACATTCAACATAAAATTTCCTCAGCATCTAGTACATACAATCAATAAATTTCTAAATAATTGATTAAATGGCTATCTTACTCGTGTTAATTGTGTAAGCATGTGCGGCTTACAGCTGTTTCGGTGCTTCTTCACACCATCCTCCTACATGAATAAATTTCCTTTCGCAGAATATCACTACAATTTATACTTTATAGCCTACATCTATATCCATTGTATCTGCCTACGGACTCTAAGATCCTGTGTTCAATCCCGCACGGTGATGGAATTTGTCGCTATCAAAACTTTCAGAATGACACCAAGGTTCACTTAACCTGCTATCAAATTTAATACCGAATCTATCCCGGGCGTAAAAAGCGGTCGGATTGTGGTGCCGACCACACCACCTTATTCTAGTGCCGATATCAAGAAAGCATGGAATTCTACCTCCGTGCCTCCGGAGTGTCACGATGTATATAAGGGATAATTTTACCTTTACCTTACCATAGTTTTTGTCATTCATATGTACTTAGAGAAGTTAACACTAGATGGTTCCGATCTTATTTCTAAGTATGTTCATATAATGCAATGTAAGTAAGTAAAACATCTTAATCAATCAATGATATTAGCTTTATTTTATTGTTTATTTATTATTCTATTCGCAAACTAGACTATCACGTGAGGTTTTTATTTTCTTTGGATGAACGCATTCATGCAACCGATGGCTGCTTATACTGCCTGCTTACGGTATTCAATGGTCAAACATTTAACATGATTATGCTTATATTCACAAGCGACTTCACTGATCGTTAGAAGCTGCCATCTAGCGACAATTTTTGTTTATTTAATGTGTTGCTCAATTACAAAAGGTACTACGTAACAAAATTAAAGACAGTTTTCAAGTTAAAATGGCAAATTAACTGCTAGTATGACTTTCTTGGAACTTTTAACGTTAAGTTATTATTTTTGTTCTTAAAAAACTGAAGAAGACCACAGTATATTTAGTGCTGCCGCCTACCATTTCAGCGAAAGCATTGTTAGAATGGTCTCATGAGCAGGCAGTACAAGCAGCCATCAGATGTGTTGAAGCAGGTGGTGGATAAATGAAAAACCTCGTGTGATATTACCTATGACAACATCAACTTTGTGATAAAAGATTTTTGGATACCAAGTCTCGGATTAACTTCTATTAACTTCCATGCAGAACTGTACGTTATGTTAACTCTTTGCTTCTTTTTAATGCTGTAGCAACAGTTAACATAGGCAACAGTGCTAAGTCTGAAACAGAAGATAAACGTAATCCGAAAGTCACGAAAATTGTTTTCAATATAGCTTAAGTAAAAAAGTTTGTTATAATCTTCGCCTAACCTACTAGTAGGAAATCCTACACATACGGACAACGAAACAAGTCATCTTGTGTTGCAACTCCCCGCCATTAGAGCGCTGATTGATGACCTATCTCTAACAAACAAAATTAATAATTTTGATAGTGGCGTTTTATTACAAGCGTTATTTAATACCTACTTTAATATGTTATGCCTAGTAATACTAAAGTATTTGTGTCATACAATCACAAATTTTATCCACATTATAGGCCATATCAGAAATTTCCATCATGCAATTCCATTTCTTTTTTGTTTTAATTAAGTAATCTGAAGCCAAAAATACAATTCACATATATTTATCCACTTATGGATCTCTCTATAAAATATATATTTTTCAAGATAGAACACCGTCTCTCAACCAATCATGGCTGCTTAAAGCACAATTTTATCGCTTCCCTAACATTTGTTTAATTTTATCGCTTCTCTAGCATTTGTTTGTTTTTATCACTATCCTAGCATTTGTTTCTTTGATTGCTAATATTCCAAACTGCAAATTCTTTACGGTAGGCCTATTATAAAACATGCTTTGCAATCGTCACTTGTTTCTCGCATAGATAGTCTATTGAAAATAGCGGCTCGTTCAAACATTTGTGTGAAGGTAACATTAGTGAAATATAATTTTAGTAAGTCAATATCTATTTTATTGTATTAAAGTACTTTATTTCTTCTAATCTTTATATACTTTCATCTGTTTTTATCACCTCCCTACCATTTGTTTATTTGTTTGTCAGCATTTCAAACTGCAAATTATTTACGGTACTATAAAACATGCTTTTCGATCGTCATTTGTTTACAGCATAGTCAACTGAAAATGGCGGCTCCGTTCAAACGTTTTGGTGAAGCTAACATTAGTGAAATAGAATTTCAGTAAGTCAATTAATATTTTATTGTATTAGAGTTTATTTCTTCCAATCTTTATATACTTTCTTGTAATCGTGTAACAGTCAATTAAATCCCACTCGAGTTTTGATTTTCTCTAGTTAAATTAAAACCTCCAGTGAGATTACTGTTGATAAAACACGAAGTCAAAACTTAAATCAGGAATAATCACTCTCAGTAACAGACCAATACTACGCACAGCGAACGGAAGTGATATGATTTTGTGCCCAAGCTAAGGACATCTAGGTGAAGAGAAAAACTCTGTAGATCAGTCACAAATTATTTTGGTCTGTATTCCAGATGTAATTACAATGCAAGTAACAGACAGGACTAGCAGCATAGCACGCGTGTTCGAAATAAACAATGAAGTATAGTAAGTGGATGATAAATTTATGTTAACAGAATATAACTTATAAGAAGGTTTCTTGTCACGAATAGTTCCAAGTAAGACGTTAAAAAAAATCAGTGCTATTACGAGTATTTATTCGACATACTGTAGGTATAGAACTAAAAATGTGCTGTGAACTTAAACACACTCAAGAAGTTTTTCCAATCCGACATAAAGCACACTTATCAAAAGACCGATTAATACAAATGCAAAATATCTCTATAGAAACTCTGAGGTCAACTTCTACAACAGCTCCATCTGAAAACTATCTACACGTGAAAGCACAAGCTTGAATAACGACCACGAAGAAAATAGAACGCACTCTCCGAAATTGCGTACTGCTAGTTCTTCCTGAGAAAAGAAAACAAAAGTTGTTTCCTGAACATGGAGAGATACGTAGAAATGCAAACAGAAATGTTAAATGTGGATCCCACACAGCCATGCCATGGAGAATAAATTTGCACACCTATAATTTGCATAAAACTGCGCTATAAATTTGATGTGGTTACAGAGAAATGGATTATAATTTGAGCAGCCGCTCGAATCACGATACTACTCCAATTCACGTGATCCGCAAAACCAGTTAAAATGACCGGAATTTTGTGTACTAAATCTCTCCTAATGTACGATGTGGCAACGATGAAGCTCTAGATAGCGGCGGAAGTATGAAATATCAGGCTTGAACACGCGTCCATCTGCTGCCCGCTACTAATCCCTTTAAGAATCCCAAAAGAGAATGTTCGTATTTGCTTTCAAGTTTCCTTAAACCCTCCATTCCTCTGCATTCCACAGCAGAACACATATATACATGTACATAACACGGCTATATAGGCTGCTTTCTATATCAGGAGTAGACAAAGAAGAAACATGGAGAGTGGCACAGAAAAATGAGAGAAAATCAGAGAGGAATACAGAGAGAAAAAGGAGGGGAATACAAAGACAGAGAAGAAAAAGATAAACATAGAGACAGAGAGAAAGCGACGGAGAGTGAGGAAGCGATCGGAGTATGAAAGAGGGCGGAATAAGATAGAGAAAAAAAAAGAGCGGAAAAGAGAGAGCAAGAAAGAGAGTAGACAAGAGAGCGCGAGAAAGAGCGGAAAAGAGGACGAGAATGTGGAAAAGGGAGAGTCAGAAAGAGCGGGAGGGAGAGAGAGAGAGATATGACAAAGAGAGAGAGAAAAAGCGGAATAGAGAGGAAGAAACTGAAAGAGCATAAAAATACAAAACTGCGGAGAAAGAGGGAATCCAGTGAAAGGAAAAGAGAAAATAGCGGAAGAACAAGAAAAAACAGCGGAAGAGAGGAAACAACGGTAGAGAGAGAGAGAGAGAACAGCGGCAGGAAGAGAGAAAACAAAGAGAGAAAAATTGCGGAAGAGAGAAAACAACGGAAGAAATAGAGAATACAGCGGAAGAATGAGAAAGAAAGAGCAGAAGAGAGAAAAATAGGCGGGGGGGGGGGGAAGTAGCGGAACAAAGACAGAAAACAGCTGAAGAAATAGAGAAAACAGCGGAAGAAAGAGAGAAAACAGCGGAAGAATGAGAGAAAAATAGCGGGAGAGAGAAGTAACGGAACAAAGAGAGAAAACAGCGGAAGAAATAGAGAAAACAGCAAAAGAAAGAGAGAAAACAGCAGAAGAAAGAGAGAAAACAACGGAAGAATGAGAGGAAATAGCGGGAGAGAGAAAAATAACGGAACAAAGAGAGAAAACAGCGGAAGAAATAGAGAAAACAGCTAAAGAAAGAGAGAAAAAAGCAGAAGAAAGAGAGAAAACAACGGAAGAATGAGAGGAAATAGCGGGAGAGAGAAAAATAACGGAACAAAGATAGAAAACAGCGGAAGAAATAGAGAAAACAGCTAAAGAAAGAGAGAAAACAGCAGAAGAAAGAGAGAAAACAACGGAAGAATGAGAGGAAATAGCGGGAGAGAGAAAAATAACGGAACAAAGAGAGAAAACAGCGGAAGAAATAGAGAAAACAGCGAGAGAGAGAAAACAGCAGAAGAAATAGAGAAAACAATTGAAGAAAGAGGGAAAAATATCAAAAGAGAAAAAGAAAAATAGTGGAAGAAAGAGATAAATAGAGAACGAAAGAGGGAAAAATAGCGGAAAAGAAAAAAATAGCGGAAGAAAGAGAGAAAGATTATGGAAGAAATAGAGAAAACAGCGGAAGAACGAAAGAGAGAAAAATAGACGAAAAAGAGAAATGAGGAAGAAAGAGGGAAAACAGTGGAAGAAAGAGATGAAAAAACTGCTGAAGAGAGAAAAATAGAGGAAGAAATAGAGAAAACGAGGAAGAAAGAGAGAGAAAATAGCGAATGAAAGAAAGAAATTGTGGAAGCAAGAAAAAACAGCGGAAGAAAGAGAAAGGGAGCGGATGAAGAAAAAGAGGAATGTGGAAGGAGGGAAAAACAGAAGACGTGGTAAATATTTTCTTACATACAGTATTAAAATTACACAACATGTAAAAATAAATTTTCCAGAAAACTTTACAGACGTTTCAAAATATAAAATCTGAAGTGAATATATGTCTGTGATCGTATGCATGCATGTAGAATACAATTTTAACCGCATCATGGCTGATTTCCCTTATTTTGAATTACTTCGTAACGACATTCTGTGGCTGTGTCGAAAGTTTCAGGACACAAATAAGAAATAAAACACTGGAAACAATGGAGACCACCGCATGCTGTAGGAACATTCGTTACAGTATTGTTACTTGAGGACTTCAATTAAGAGAACGTCATTAACTGAGATCAGAGAACTCACCTGTGGAGACCAGCTACAAATTCACGTTATGTTACTTTTGAGTTGCAATTTTAAAGCAAAATTCCTTTATGCGAAGGTAATTTCCACTTTCCCATAGGTCCGTGTACAATAAAAATCACTCTTTACTGCTTAACTTAATTTCAGGGATAAGCCGGTACAGTGCGTAATTTATTGCTGTTGTAAAACTTAATGACCTTTGTGAGTAATACGTATCTCTCTACTTCGCAACGAGCATTTTCTTATCAAGCATATCTAATGCGTTAAAATGTGGCTGTTACTCTATTAGTTGCCCTCAATGTCTCATTTTCTTCGATATAAAGTAGAGTTCGCTCTAAAAAAAAGTATTATTCTCTATAACTACAAAGGCATAGACTTACTACACGATGAGATACATAATATCTAACAGTTTCAAAACTGATCATACTGAAATTTAGGAGTAGTTATGCATGTTCTCGTATGATAGGGATTCTGGGTGCCGCCTTGCTAGCAGAACACTGACTTACGATGACTGCGGGCCAGAGTTCGAATGCTGATATTGGCGGAAAAAAACAAAAGTTACCGAAGATTTTCTCCTGGATTCTTCAGTTCCCCTTCATCAATCCCCATTTCAATATTCACTGTCAACATTACAATATTATTAACCAAAACGGTGTCGGTGAGATGTAGTACTGTGTCTGGCGTACAGATGGCAGTAAGTCTGAGGAAATTTTTTTTTAATTTTCTTTTTTAAGACGTATTATAAGTACCAGATCTTTTGGATCTTTGCCTTTTACAAAAAATATGATTACAGAAATTGAAATATAAGTAGGTAATATTTGAAAATTTATTAATAAGACAGTCAAAGACGAAGGTATTGTCCACACCTGTGGAGTAACGGTTAGCACGTCTAGCCGCGAAACCAGGTGGCCCGGGTTCGATTCCCGGTCGGGGCAAGTTACCTGGTTGAGGTTTTTTCCGGGGTTTTCCCTCAACCCAATATGAGCAAATGCTGGGTAACTTTCGGTGTTGGACCCCGGACTCATTTCACCGGCATTATCACCTTCATCTCATTCAGACGCTAAATAACCTAGATGTTGATAAAGCGTCGTAAATTAACCTACTTAAAAAAAAAGAAGGTATTTGCCGGAAGTTACGTTATTTATCTTACTGAGTAAAAGGTTGGCATGAAGAAGTAGCTTATTCATGTAAGTACTCTGCACATTTTGAATATGAGCAACTAGAATGTGGCCTGGTTCTAAAAGGGCCAATGTCAATTTTTTGCACTTTTGAGTTATATACACTTTTGAGCTTATCTCGGTCTGTTCTTCCATTTACTAAAAGGGCCAATGTCTGCTGCAGTTAATGTGGAAGGTACAGAGCATTCACAAGCCAATGTCATAGGTTCACTGTACAAAATAAGCAAACTTCAAACCCATTTATCTCAAAACTAACATTTTTGACATTGGACCTTTTAGAACCAAGCCACATATTTGTATAATTTGACATTGTTAGTGAGGTAGTGTGTACCAGTGATTGTTCTACAAACAGCTCTTTAAACATTCCTTCCGGATTCTTGAGGTGACGAAGATGAGCTTGACTCCATATCTCACAGCAGTAGCGGATGTATGAACGGATAACTGATGTACAGTAGTGGAAAAAGAAAAAACCGGACCGACCCTTGTAGCTGATTTTAGAGCCTTGTTCACTCCAGAGCACGATAGATTGGTAACTAAGACTTTCGTGGTTCGAATCCTGCCTCGGAAGGAAACTTTTTTTTGTCCTTATTCAAATTTATTCCCAATACTTTTCGATTGCAGCGGTATTTTACTGATTAATTAACTTATTATTCCCAGAACATGAATTTTACCAGCGATCGAAAAGTATTGGGAATAAATTTGAATAAGGAACAAAAAAAAGTTTCCTTCCGAGGCAGGATTCGAACCACGAAAGTCTTAGTTACCAATCTATCGTGCTCTGGAGTGAACAAGGCTCTGAAATCAGCTACAAGGGACGATCCAGTTTTTTTTTTGCCACTACTGTACATTTACAACAGGACTTTTGATTTCCTTGAAGTCAGGCTTTTGAAAAGTTGTCTCTTATGTTTTGAATGTGATAAGCTTTCGGGAACTAAAAGGCACTCTAGTGAGACTTCACCCAAACCTTAAACCTATATGACAGAATCGACACATGACACCACACAGCTGAATCATGATATCTCTAAACAAAGCGACCGCTAGGTTATATTCGTAAATAAAGAAGTAGTAAGGCACAATATGTTCGTTCGAGGCTACACTGCTAGCATTCCTCTCTTCTTTTGTACGTAGGAAAAAATTAACAGGTTCACAGCTTCACTATGCTGCATATCTTTATGTAGAATTATGTGTGGGTGGTGGAAGAAATGAAATGAGAACAGCAAAAGGCGAACACGATAGGGGTGATCGGGACGGTGACAACGATCAGGATGATCAGGACGGTGACGACTACCAGGATGATCATCAGAACGGTGATGACTATCAGGATCATCGGGACGGTAACAACGATCCGGATGATCAGGACGGTGAGAACTATCACGATGATCAGGACTGTGACGATTATAAGGATCATCAGGACGATGGCGAGCATCAGGATCATCAGGACGATGGCGAGCATAAGGATCATCAGGACGATGGAGAGCATCAGGATTATCAGGACGATGGTGAGCATCAGGATTACCGGACGATGACGAGCATCAGGATCATCAGGCCTATGGCGAGCATCAGGATCGTCAGGACGATGGCGGGCATCAGGATCGTCAGGACGATGGCGGGCATCAGGATCGTCAGGACGATGGCGAGCATCAGGATCGTCAGGACGATGGCGAGCATCAGGATGGTCAGGACGATGGCGAGCATCAGGATCGTCAGGACGATGGCCAGCATCAGGATCATCAGGACGATGGCGAGCATCAGGATCGTCAGGACGATGGCGAGCATCAGGATCATCAGGACGATGGCGAGCATCAGGATCGTCAGGACGATGGCGAGCATCAGGATCGTCAGGACGATGGCGAGCATCAGGATCATCAGGACGATAGCGAACATCAGGATAATCAGGACGATGGCGAGCGTCAGGATCATCAGGAGATGGCGAGCATCAGGTTCATCAGGACGATGGCGAGCATCAGGATCATCAGGACGATGGCGAGCATCAGGATCATCAGGACGATGGCGAGCATCAGGATCATCAGGAAGATGGCGAGCATCAGGATCATCAGGACGATGGCGAGCATCAGGATCATCAGGACGATGGCGAGCATCAGGATCATCAGGACGATGGCGAGCATCAGGATCATCAGGACGATGGCGAGCATCAGGTTCATCAGGACGATGGCGAGCATCAGATTCATCAGGACGATGGCGAGTATCAGGATCAGGACGACGGCGAGCATCAGGATCATCAGGACGATGGCGAGCATCAGGACGATGGCGAGCATCAGGTTCATCAGGACGAAGGTGAGTATCAGGATCAGGACGACGGCGAGCATCAGGATCATCAGGACGATGGCGAGCATCTGGATCATCAGGACGATGGCGAGCATCAGGATCGTCAGGACGATGGCTAGCATCAGGATCATCAGGACGATGGCGAGCATCAGGATCGTCAGGACGATGGTGGGCATCAGGCTTATCAGGACGATGGCGAGCATCAGGATCATCAGGACGATGGCGAGCATCAGGATCATCAGGACGATGGCGAGCATCAGGATCATCAGAACGGTGAAGGCGATCAGAATGATGATCAGGAGGGTGACGACGATCCGGATGGTCACGACGGTGACTTCACGAGTCAGGATTATCAGGACGGTGATGGCTATCAAGATGATCAGGACAGTGACAACGATCAGGACGATTAGGACGATGACGACAATAAGGATGATCAGGGCGTTGACGACGATAAGAATGATCAGGAGTGATAACCATTAAGATCAGGACGGTGACGATAATCAGCATGATCAGGACGATGATGACGATCCGGATGATCAAGATGGTGACGACGGTCCGGAAGATCAGGTGACGACGATCCGGATGACCAGGACGGTGACGACAATCAGGACGGTAACGATAAGGATGGTGACAATTTGAATGATCAGGACGACTACCAGGATGACCAAGACGGTGACGATAATCAGGATCATCAGAACAGGGACGACGATGAAAATCAGAACGGTGACAACGATCGGCATCATCAGGACTGTGAATGACGACGATCAGAATGATCAGGTCCGCGATGACTGTCGTAAGTACGCCTAGCTAGAATCGTGATCTATACAGTTATGATGACAGTGCATTCTCACCTCCTTTTATTTTATTTTTTTTCTATATGTATTAGCCTATAGACTTTATACACCAATAATGTAGCATTGTGTGAGATATATTCTGTGCACATGGATCCATTAGGGCTGACTAATCTAATGCGCCCCTGGATCAATACTTGCAGTGTGTGTGAGATGAAGTAGGTAGGCCTACAGTCTGGAGACGTTCACTCGTAAAGGATTCCACCTGCGACCTCACGGCTGGACAAGCGCCGCTGACCCCTGACAAGAAACAGAGAGGCCCGCGGCTGATGCAGCTTGCGCAATGTAACAGACCACCAATTAAATCCATGTGGTAATAGCTACGTGAGAACCAGCAAGCAACATGGAACCGTGCATCACGAGACAGAGATCCGGCCAGGCGAGCATTCCTTCACTACGGAGCAGCGACGGTTTCTGTAAAACTTTGACGGTAATCTTATGATCATCCGACATAATTCTTACAAACACCATATTTAATTATTACGTTTATCATCATTCATTATTTTATAGTGTTTTTATTTGGACGGCTCAGAACCCAATCAGTGTCACTGAATATTCAATTCTGAGATATTGGGCTTCAAGGATTCTTTACGACACATTTCTTCAAGAGCATTATTCCGCTAAACTGGAGAATTAGCTACGGTAGCTTTCAACCGTGCCGTTACAGTTACGATCAAATATATATTTTAAAAAAAAACATCACGTGTCGTCTTATGAAAAGCAAATTTCATGCAGGGCCTAATCAGTTACTTTTTTAATTTAATTATAAAACTTTAAAATCTAGACGATTAACAATTAGCCAAATCTTACTCTATAAGACTGTTAACGGTATATTCAATAACTGTGATTTTCTCAAATTCCTTCAGTTCAATGTAAAAAGAACAGAATTACGTCATAGACAACCTTTTGTTATTCCGATTCCTAGAACTGTTTTCTTCAAGAACTCTCCATTGTTATGTGTAATACTTACAACTCTCTGTCTTTAAATTGTGATTCTCAATTAGATTTCAGTTTAACAGTTAAAAAATGTCATACAATATTAAAAAGAAATGTATTTCCTTAGATATTTAAATTATGAATAAGTGTCCTATAATGTTTTTTATGCTCGACCATGCCGAAATGTACTAATTATACACCTGGTAGCAGTCCTTTAATGCATGTTATTAAAGTACACCTACTCATTAAAGTACAGGTCTTCAGCCATCATCATTCATTATTTTATAGTGTTTTTATTTGGACGGCTCAGAACCCAATCAGTGTCACTGAATATTCAATTCTGAGATATTGGGCTTCAAGGATTCTTTACGACACATTTCTTCAAGAGCATTATTCCGCTAAACTGGAGAATTAGCTACGGTAGCTTTCAACCGTGCCGTTACAGTTACGATCAAATATATATTTAAAAAAAAAACATCACGTGTCCTCTTATGAAAAGCAAATTTCATGCAGGGCCTAATCAGTTACTTTTTTAATTTAATTATAAAACTTTAAAATCTAGACGATTAACAATTAACCAAATCTTACTCTATAAGACTGTTAACGGTATATTCAATAACTGTGATTTTCTCAAATTCCTTCAGTTCAATGTAAAAAGAACAGAATTACGTCATAGACAACCTTTTGTTATTCCGATTCCTAGAACTGTTTTCTTCAAGAACTCTCCATTGTTATGTGTAATACTTACAACTCTCTGTCTTTAAATTGTGATTCTCAATTAGATTTCAGTTTAACAGTTAAAAAATGTCATACAATATTAAAAAGAAATGTATTTCCTTAGATATTTAAATTATGAATAAGTGTCCTATAATGTTTTTTATGCTCGACCATGCCGAAATGTACTAATTATACACCTGGTAGCAGTCCTTTAATGCATGTCATTAAAGTACACCTACTCATTAAAGATCAGGTCTTCAGCCAATGATAACTCAGCTTACATGTGTTCAGCCAATGACAAGTCAGCTTTGTATCGTTATAAAACCGCAAGTATCGATTATTCTCGGATATGCAATCGAAAGAGAATTAGTGAAAAGTCACGGAGGCTGGAAATCCAATACTGTCGCAGAAGGTTATGTTCTGTTACTATAATAATTAGAGTTAATTGTAAATAATATTCAAATAAATTCAATTTGTCATATCGTTTTTCAATGTCGAATTCAATAATCAAGGTTATAATATTATAATATTATCAAGTTTAACGGGATTATACATCAAGGTCAATGACATTATTGTTCCTCGGAAAAAATCAATACTTTCGCGTCTGCGCACATCTCACAATTCACGACCTAGAACAAGGTCACTTCCGATCTTGTCAGATACAAATTAAATGTATACATCTGAATACCGGTAATTTCAAGTTAGAAATATGGTCGAGCATAAAAAGTCGTATGAAACTCGCCTATAATGGTAATTAAGAAGCTCGTATGAAAATTATGAAACTCTCTTGCGGTCGTTTCATAAACATCCATACTCGCTTTCTTAATTACTATCATTATAAGCTCGTTGCATAATGTACTATTATACTAATTTGGAAATAATTTTGTATTATTATATTGACATTTGGCACTATATTAACTGCAAAATTATATTCTAGCATGTATTATGTATCTCTATTTCGTTTATGTTGTTTTTGTTTTTTCTTATTATGTATTTTGTATATGTAACAATGTAAGCCACTTATAAATGGAAGCTTGCTTCTGTTGGTGGTGGATTTAAATAAAATATAAAATAAAATAGATTTAACAAACATGTACACAACATATATTGGCACAGATACGTAGACAACATACTAATACTATACAAAGGAAACAAAAGACAGATTCAAAACCTATAACAAAACACAAACAAAATACACCCAAAGCTACAGTACACATTAGAAATTGAAAGCAATAAATCCATAAATTTCCTAGACATCACAATAACAAAAGTTGACAACAAACACACACATTCAAAATCTACAGAAAACCCACAACAACAACAACACATACACAACACATCCAACCACCAAACACAACACAAACAAGCTGCATATCGAACAATGGTATTACACAGATTACTCAACATACCAATTTGCCAACAAGACTACAAGGAGAGAAGGATTTGATTAAATCATCAGCCCTCCAGTGAGGGTGACCACAAGGATCCAGAATACAAAACAGTTATGTTTTTAAGTCGATTAATTAAAAACATACTAAATTTTGGATTTGGGTTGCGCTTGATGCCAAAATATCATATTGACAAAATTACCCTTCTTGAAAATATAGATGATATTGAATGATACGTAAAGAGTCCTTAAGAATTTGTAATAAGATGTTATGTATTTAAAAGGCTTGGAATTTTAATTTCACTAATAGTTGGTGGTAGACTGTGGAAGGGAAATTCTCGCTCCAAATAACATACCTTTGACGACCCACTGATTAACAGGCATGTTATATAGAGAAGAGAGGAAAGGTAGGCATGGTTCATGGTTTGTTTTGCTGAACACAATCAAATACATAGCACAAGAAAAGGATACAACCGTAACAAAATAGGCAACGTAATAAGAAAAACAAAACAGAATTACAAAAACATAGGAATACAACACAAACACAAGAATTCAAAAACAACATCAAACTAACATAGGAAAGCAAAAACACACACGATTGCAACCTCATTCAAGAAATTAAATTACAACATCGTATACAGAACACAAAACTCTCTACAAAAGCATAACAACACAAACAAACTAATACAACCACACAGGTGTAATCATATAAACTCAAATGCAATACCTGCAACAACTTCTACATAGGACATAGGACAGACAGACAGGAACACATCACAGCCATAACCAAATCACAAAACACTTCCACATACGCAGAATACATCACAAATGCCAACCACACCTACAGCAACATCAACACACGTATGGAAATTCTATATCTCCAACATGAAAACCAGAAACTAAACACACTAGAACAAAACGAAATATATAAGCACACAAAAACACACCCACAACAAATCCTCAACACACAACTCAATGTCAGGACACACACTTTTTAACTCCAAATTACACCACACAAACACACCCCCACAGGAAACGCAAACAGAAGGCGCAAAGTGAGTTTGAGTTTGGAGTATGAGATTGGGGTTTGAAGTTGGAGTTTGGGTTTGAAGTTTGGTTTTATAGTTTGGGTTTGGAGTTTTAATTAATTTACTAACTTAAAATAAGTAAGGCCTGTAAAATTACAACAAGAACAAACATTTTTAACCATGTCAGTTTTCATATAGTTACAAGCTGCCAGACAGATTGGATAGGTTAGGTAACGGTGGCTAGGGGCCATACTGAGGTCTATTGTGCAAACCGGAATTACGAGATGAATGAGGGTGATGTGTACCAGTCCACCGGCCGCATGTGACCCCCACCCGTTCACCCAATGGGCGCCCCTTATCCCCCGCCCCAAGTTCATATCGCCAAGGTGACTAAGCAGCACAGGATCCATTCCAACGGCCCTTCCAAGTTGTCGAAACGCCATTGGAAATGCTCTTAAGGAATGAATCCTGGCAGAGATATTGCGGAAGACTGGGAATCCAGGAATAATTGCGGAGAATATGCCCCCCCACCCGTAAGCGGACGAAGACATGAGTCTTGAACCTGAATGAAATGAAGATGAATGATATGCAATCTTTTTTTTTTTTTTTTGCGGGAGGGGAAGGGAAATGGACTGTGACAATGAAAATTCAAACTCAGCATTTTCCTAAATAACTGCGAAAAACTACAGAAAAACCACAGTCAGGTTGGTCGGTCCGGGAAGCGAACCGCGGACCTCCCGAATGCGAGTTCCATGCGGAACGCAAAAACCACCTCCCGTGGTTCAGATTGGATCAAATAGGAAGAAAAATGTTCTCTTTAGGATCCGACTAGTTTACATTTTCATGACACGACACTAATTGCAAATGCGGACGAGTTTACTTATCAGATTATAATACTTAATGCTTTCCTTCGAACGAGTTCATATTCCCCGTATTCGATGGCCTTATTAACACAGGGAACTCTTTGACTGAAGGATACAATTCACGTACTTTATGCGTCTTGTCACTCCAAGAGAGCAGACACTGATATCCGACTTGGGTTTGAAAAGAGTCCCTGTTGACAACAAGAATTGTAGCAATCCTGCACTTTGGATTTATGCCAGTTATCTATCCGGAAGCTTTAATTTTTTAATGTTTCTCTAGCCCTATGTCACTGCTTCTTCTATTTATAAAACAACAAAGATTCTTTAGACATTTTGATTTCCGTTCACTTTCTAGCGAAACACTGCAGTGCGTTAAAGCTACTCTGCGCTGACAGAAAAATCCTAACCAGTACCTCATACGTAGACTTGTCAGACGTCACGTATTACACGGGATTTCCCGTATTTAGGAGCAAAAATAGTGTTTATTATGACGATCGTACAGAACATTTAAAAATCCCGTATTTCGTCTTCTGATTTTTGCAATCATTCCTAGCTCAAGTACCTATGCAGAATAGTTTCAGTTTTAAATACAAAATGGAACCATAAAAAAAGTAAAACATGTTTATGTGTGATAAAAAGTGAAATTCAAATTACACTGGATTATACAGGGTGATTCAAGAGGATTTACGGAACTTATTTCCAAAGACATTCTTAGCAAAAGATATCATATAAACAAGTGTCCTAATCTCAATATTTTCAGAGCTACACTAATTTGAAGTGGCTAGTTAGTAAAATACCTTTTTTCTTTAGTTTTAAGAGTAAAAGAATATTACAAATAGAGAATGAACTATTCAGAAGTATCATTTCTTTAATTGGCTAGTGTTCTCAAGCTAAAAATGTGATCAACGTATTATGGTAATAAACTGTTGAAATAATTTTAGTTTTCTCCTTTAAATATGCCGAAACTTGATCTGATCAAAAGTAACATTGCAAAATTGTTTTTCAGAACAAACATTTATATTTGTTCAGATTAAATTTCTTCACATTTAAAGGATAAAACTAAAATTCTTTCAATTATTTATTATCGTAATACACTACCCTCTTAAATTACTGAGAATATTGAAAATTAAAGCAATGGCTTTTCCAAAACATGCTATGAAATGTTTCACACAAATTTTCTTTTCTCCAAAAGGAAGCGAAAACAAGCAAAATTGTATTAAACTTTTTTATTTGAAATAGCTCAAAGAACAACCCCTTGAAATTAATGACATTACTTTCGGTTCATCCTGTAGTTACTTACTGAGAACAATAATGTTAACATAACATAATAAATTAAACTGTTTCAGAATGCACAAAATGTCCCGCGTCGTGGTCTAAGGCATCCTGCCTAGGACTCGCGTTACGGAAAGCGGGGGAAGAAATTTTCTCATGAAATTTCGGCCAGTGTATGGGACCGGTGCTCATCCAGCATCGTAATGCACTTGGGGAGATACGATAGGTAGCGAAATTCGGTTACACAAACCAACTATAACGGCTGGTAGGCTCATCGTGCTAACCACACGATAGCTCCATTCTGGTTGGATGATCGTCCACCTCTGCCGTGAGGCCAACAACCGGCTGATCGGTCTTGGCCCTTCGTGGGCTGTAGCGCCACGGAGTATTATTATTATTATTATTATTATTATTATTATTATTACTATTATTACTCGATTAAGAGGGAAGTATTATATGATATTCTTATTGAATTTGGTATTCCCAAGAAACTAGTTCGATTAATTAAAATGTGTCTCAGTGAAACATACAGCAGAGTCCGTATAGGTCAGTTTCTATCTGATGCTTTTCCAATTCACTGAGGGCTAAAGCAGGGAGATGCACTATCACCTTTACTTTTTAACTTCGCTCTAGAATATGCCATTAGGAAAGTTCAGGTTAACACAGAGGGTTTGGAATTGAACGGGTTACATCAGCTTCTTGTCTATGCAGATGACGTGAATATGTTACGAGAAAATACACAAACGATTAGGGAAAACACGGAAATTTTACTTGAAGCAAGTAAAGCGATCGGTTTGGAAGTAAATCCCGAAAAGACGAAGTATATGATTATGTCTCGTGACCAGAATATTGTACGAAATGGAAATATAAAAATTGGAGATTTATCCTTCGAAGAGGTGGAAAAATTCAAATATCTTGGAGCAACAGTAACAAATATAAATGACACTCGGGAGGAAATTAAATGCAGAATAAATATGGGAAATGCGTGTTATTATTCGGTTGAGAAGCTCTTATCATCCAGTCTGCTGTCCAAAAATGTGAAAGTTAGAATTTATAAAACAGTTATATTACCGTTCTTCTGTATGGTTGTGAAACTTGGACTCTCACTCTGAGAGAGGAACATAGGTTAAGGGTGTTTGAGAATAAGGTGCTTAGGAAAATATTTGGGGCTAAGCGAGATGAAGTTACAGGAGAATGGAGAAAGTTACACAACACAGAACTGCACGCATTGTATTCTTCACCTAACATAATTAGGAACTTAAAATCCAGACGTTTGAGATGGGCAGGGCATGTAGCACGTATGGGCGAATCCGGAAATGCATATAGAGTGTTAGTTGGGAGACCGGAGGAAAAAGACCTTTAGGGAGGCCAAGACGTAGATGGGAGGATAATATGAAAATGGATTTGAGGGAGGTGGGGTATGATGATAGAGACTGGATTAATCTTGCACAGGATAGGGACCGATGTAAGTAAGTATTATTATTATTATTATTATTATTATTATTATTATTTAATGCACAAAATATATCATGACAAAGTATGTCATTTTTTATGACTCTATTTATTTGACGATAGTTCAATAAATACTATAACCTGTAATATCACTGGCAACATAACAAAAGAACTAAACAGCCCAAAGTTTGGTTTGCATCCTCTGATTTAACGACTGATATACGGACCATTCTATCAACGATTGAATTTCGGCTTCCAGTCGTCTAACAGAATAGATCCAGTGAGTAGATTCTGGACAGCGACAGAAATTCTAGTTTGCTCTGGAAGCTGAAACAAGGCCAAGGTCCCGGGGTCGAGTTTCTAACCGCACGCCTGCAGACTGCGAACTGGGAACTGTGTGGGCGGGAGGAAGAACTTCTAGCACGTAAATTAAATTGGACTCGCAACTACAAAGCCACACGCCAGGCGTGGAATACAGATCGGACTTATGCAACCCGCAACACGGGGTCAGTTCGGACCAACTCCTAACTACAGATACTCGTTTTCGTTTGTGTTCTTTTTCTTCCTTTCTGACACTTTCAAGCACAAATTCTTCAGTACCAAATGAACGAGTTTATGCCAAGACAGATAAGAAGACATCCCACTCCAGTAGCCTCCTCCTCCTCCTCCTTCTTCTTCTTCTTCTTCTTCTTTTTCATCATCATCATCATCATCATCATCATGATGCCTTGTGGTTCGTTCCCTTTTCAAAGAAACTGGTCACATTCTTGACAATTGTGGACTGGACAAGAAAAACGGTATATGTGCCAAAATGACAATGTGTGGGAAAAATTAAAAACTGAATACTTGCAATTACTATTTCAATATTTCAACATAAAATGTCTCAACATCCAATTACGTTCCCTGCAAACACATTGAGCTGTGAAACAACCCATTACTGACAATATTAGGTAGTGTAACTGGCTCCCATATTATCAAAGTCTGCCAACGATATAAGTGCTATGTATAATTTCCTTGAAGACGGTACAAACAGTCGAGTGATTTGTGAATATTAAAAGGTAGAACACTAACAATTTGATTTGTAAGCACGATAAACTGTTTATTTTTCTTACTGGCACAGGTCCTTATAAAAACCATGGTACTTAGTGTCCATAAAATGTAGCGTTGCCAGAAGGTCTGTCTTTAAAGAGTTCTTAGGAGTCAGCATAGCAAACTTCTCCAGATTTGTAACAGACTGCAGTGTTCGTTCTCCACTTATAACCTGAGCATTGTCCAGAATCACTCAAGTTATTCCCGGTAAGTACCAATGTTGGATGATCACAAGCAACTCGAATCCATGATACTTGAGTAATGAGCAATGTTAACGTATTTAGAGCCCTATCAGTTTCTGAAGCCACATCCAAGAAGTCTTCAGATGTCATTGAAATCAATTTGTTTTTTTTTTTAATTCCGGCCGACCTTACAACGTACTGTATCTCATCAGGAACCATGGCTTTACAAACCCTCTCCCTTATTAGTTGTGTATGGCTTCCCTTGCTGCCGTAGTTTCCTATTTTCTACACACTTCTTTGCCTTAGATACTTTTATAGTTAGTGACCTGTTATTATCCATGATATATGCTACAAACCGCTACATTCACTGCAGACCAACACAGCGAGTAACCCTCCACAGAACATACACTAGGTGGCACTTATATCGAGTGTCATCTAGAATGACTATATGGAAGGATGTTGGGCACATATATCCATTACTAGACATTGGCGCTGCTACGTATATCACATTCCATGACAAAAACAAAATTTGACCTCGGAGGCACTTATACCGTTTTCCATGTCTGCTCCTCAATTATCAAGAAAGCTTTTAACACAAAAAGGAGCATTTTCTGCGGACTTCTGGAAAAATAACTAAGAAAGAGCTTAGTGAAGTGCTTTGTATGGAGCGTGGCATTGTATGGGGGGCAGAAACATGGACTTCATGACGAAGTGAAGAGAGACGACTAGAAGCATTTCAAATGTGGATATGGAGAAAAATGGAGCGTGTGAAATGGACAGACAACATAGAAAATGAAGCTGTGCTATAAAGAGTGGGTGAAGAAAGAATAATGCTGAAACTGATCAGGAAGAGAAAAAGAAACTGGCTAGGTCACCGGCTAAGAAGAAACTGCCTTCTGAAGGATGCACTGGAAGGAATGGTGAACGGGAGAAGAGTTCGGAACAGAAAAAGATATCAGATGATAGACAACAGAAAGATATATAGAACATATGCGAAGACTACTGTATGAGGAAGGCGGAAAATAGGAAAGACTGGAAAATGCTGGATTTGCAATGAAGAATCTGCCTTTAGGCAGAACACTGTGAATGAAAATGACATAATAATAATAATAATAATAATAATAATAATAATAATAATAATAATAACAACAACAACATGTACAAGGTTAAAGCACATTCACCTGCTTCGATTTCCGAACTGAACGAACTGATTTCTATTTTTCTCTGTCTTCCTAGCTTTACTTTTTTCTCTTGGATGATATTTATAATCATTATCATCATCATCACAGTCAACATCATAATCCATCGATTCTAGACAAGTGGTGCGTTTTGGCACAAAAAAAATGAAAACATCAAAACTTTTAAACATTTTTTTATTCTTCTTTATCTTTCGGGTTAGTAATATTCAACACTGTAGACAGTGTTTTTATCAACTCTAAGGCCCGGTTGCAGAAACGCAAATCAAATCAGTCCCTGATCGCCAATCAGTTGATGTCTGATTTATTTGACTGTTCATTGCGTTGCACAAACGTGAATCTCCAATCAACTTGTCTCAATTTACTAATTGCTGATTTGAGAAAGAAATACATTTGACAACAGTGCTATTTAGCAACCATAGCCAATTTAATGTTCTTTAAAAGTCGCGAAACGAATGCATCAAGTGGGCGGTGACTAGGAAACAAGAGAATGTTCAAGTGAATGTTTTGCTGTTTTGTTGCTTTTTGTAGAAAGGAAACAGGCGGATTCTATTTGTATATAGACTACAATATAGTGAAACAAAAATAAACGTGAGGGATCTTCTGTTGTGGGATTTGCTAGGGGAGTCGACAAGAAATTGGAACATGCATAGCCTCCATAACCCAAAATAATTCCATTTCCCATCTCTCTGTTTACAAATGGAGCTCGTAACCTACTCTTTAAAAATATTGTGTTGTCATGTGTAGAACCCTGCCAACGGGCTACAACATTCCAGAACTTCAATGATGGTGTAGACTACATATTGCCTCTATATTCACAGAAAAGAACCCTTTTCTATTTCGATAAAGTTCGGCATCATTTCAACCAGGTGATTGGATGAGGATGTGAGCAGTCTATACAACCAATATTAGGCTACTCTTGGAAATCCTGACATGGCTGAAAATTCTCTCTGGATTTCAAATCGTTTCCTGTTTGAAGTTTGAGGATTTATGAGACCCTGCCATAACAAAGCAATTTCATACGTAACATTCCTAACTACTCGGCAAATAGTTGATTTGTGGACCCTAACAAGATAACCCAAGACCGCCTGAAAAATTCCAACAGCATAGAATCTCAGCATTATTAGAACTTGGTTCATAGGAGAAAGTGGAAGGTTTCGATTTGTCTGTCTGCATATATTTGTTTCAATTGTTGAAAGTAACAAAACACACGAATCCTTACTTAACCTAAATCTTTGCTCAAATTTTCTGTCATTATACATAAAAACAATTCATGTCTATCACGGAAACGCCTTCTTCTTAATAATATATTTTTCATTCTAAAATTTCTTCATCAGAAGAATCCTTTATGTCGAAAACAATATTGTTACGCTATAACTATTTACTATATACATTACAGTAACTACATTATGAACAGAACAACATAAATAGCCTATTTGATCGATAATCAGTGACTTAACCAGCAAAAATCTGTTGATCAAATCTGATGGAAGACTGATCTCCGATCAAACTCTGATTGTTCTTTCTGCAACAGAAATAGAACTGATGGCCAATCAAACCCTCCTTGATCGCCAATCATATTTTGATCGGTGTTTCTGCAACCGGGCCTTAGTGTATTATGTTACATTCAAGTTTGCTTCAATTTCAGATTCTTTCTTGTTAAATTTCTTTAATTTCTGTCATAAGCAAACGAAGTGTATCCAGCTAATTTTCTTAAAACATTATCTCTGCTGTACTTTTTTATCTTATTAAATTTCGTTTTCGAAGTGTTCAAATTTCGCCATCCTAATACTAAATCTCAATTGTTAAGATGCCTACTTTAATTGTTTTCTATTTTGAACCTGAGAAGATGTGTAAAGTTTACTCATTATGCTCAATAAATGCTTGTATTTAATAAGAAATCTTCACCTTCATATGATAATATGTATCTTAGATAGTGAAATTCATTTAGCATTCACTCGTTCCACGTCCTGTTATGTACCACTATTTTACTTCTTACGGATTGTTGACCTAAAACGCTATGGTTTTACATTAAAAGGCTGAAATATTTACATCAAATCAGTTACAATATTGTTAGAAAGAAAAACGCCTCTTTGTGAATCATCTTTAAAATTAGACATGATTACCAAACACCTCTCTCTGAATCAACTTTCGAAATAGACATGATTACCAAACATGTTACATTCAAAATTATGAATAATTTTGTAAATTATGAATAAATTATAAATTATAAAAAAAACACCTCTTTGCACATCATCTTTTAAATTAGACATGACTACCAAACACCTCTCTGTGAATCACGTTCGGAATTAGACATGAATACCAAATATCTCTTTCTGAATTATCTTTTGAATTAGACTTGAATATCAAATACCTATTTTTTAATTATCTCTTGAATTAGACATGATTACCAAACACCTCTCTGTGAATCAACTCTCGAATTAGACATAAAATAGCGTGTCCCATTTCGTGTTAAAGGAATTTTACTGTATCCAATCCTTTCATGAATTCTAAAATGGTCATAAGCGTAGCCTATCCAAATCAAATTTTCTTATTTTTCTATTAATATTTTTATATGAACACTAACATTAGTTCATATCGTCGTTGTTCCTGCAATAACTCCTATGTGACATATTCATCGATTTTCAGATTTTTGCTCTATTAAATAATTTAAATAGTGATACAGCAAGTAATAAAATCTCCTATATGTAATTATATTTCTTCCTTTCGAAAATTTAAGAATTCACAGTCTTCTATGTACTACTGCCATAGAATGAATGTGTTTTTCTTCCTACTGAATAATTTTATATTTTGTACATAGGAGTTATTGCAGGAAGAACGACGATATATGAAGAGTCCACTGCAAGAATGATGGATGTCATTTGGAATACATTTTGCAGGAGAAGCAATTGAAAGTTTGAAATGCTTAGCGCTCAAAGCTTAACTGTGATTTTCCGATCATTACTGGACAATGACTATCAGAGTTAATGCCATATAAACTCTGTATGTACATTCTATATGTCTTAAGCTATGCTTTGATAGTCTTGGTTCATTTTCGACAAGAAAGTGACATCCATCATTCTTGCAGCGGACTCTTCATATTCTCTAAGAAATTCGAGAGAAAGACATTTTTCGGATATGAATCGAGTATGCTTGTTGATATTCTTCAATCTTTTCGCATAAACTCTATTAGAGCACAGTGTTTGTCACATTTAAGACAAATCCGAAAAGCAGTGACTATATGCCCAGAGCTGTGAAAATGACGGGACGTTCCATCTGGATACTTTTGTGCCTCTTGTATATCATATAATTATGCAGGTACAGTCTGTTGACACGATAATTTATATGCGACTGTAAACAATGCTGTAAACATATAGTATTTAAATGTACTTACGAAACACCCTGTATAATTTGTAAAAAACGAACACTGTAGTCTCATTCTCTCAAAGTATCCTTGAGACGTATTCTACGTAGAAACGCTGCGGTTGTGTCAACTTACACAGCTCCTGGCTTCTTTTTTTTTTCCCACAACTAGCAGTGGACAAGTCCAATCTGCACCACTTCTGTTACAATCGTGTCTCTATCGAGTCGGGGGATTAACAACTGCGGAGTCCACACCTGTGGAGTAGCGGTCAGCGCGTCTGGCCGCGAAACCAGGTGGCCCGGGTTCGAATCCCGGTCGGGGCATGTTACCTGGTTGAGGTTTTTCCGGGGTTTTCCCTCAACCCAATACGAGCAAATGCTGGGTAACTTTCGGCGCTGGACCCCGGACTCATTTCACTGGCATTATCACCTTCATTTCATTCAGACGCTAAATAACCTAGATGTTGATACAGTGTCGTAAAATAACCCAATAAAAAAACAACTGCGTCAATCTAATTTTCCTCTTTACTTGACCGTTTTGGCGATGCGATTTTCCAGTTTGACATAGGCACTACAGAAATTTACCACGGCTACTGAGAAATAAAACGAAGTTTTACAACATTAATTTCCATTAAAAACATAGTTATCAGATTCTGTAACCCAAAAAACGTATCTTCTTCTCGTAGATTAGGAGTAAATAGGAATTCTACATTGCCTCTTCGCTTATCGACTCATTTGTTAGCGGAAATCACTGTTACGAACATGAGACCCGTTTCCAAAATCTCAGTCTCTCTTATTCCCACGTAGAGGGTAACTTCCTACCCTTGTTTTCACTTACCCGGGCGCACGTACGCGCTCATTTGGGTGGGAAGGGAGACTTTTAGATTCAAACTTACAACGGAATACATTATCTTAGTCTGGACTGGAGCTGCAACAGAATTTAAAACACATTTTCCCCTGAAAAGCATTAAAAGGGGAAAGAAACCATTATAGTAAGCTCTCCCCTCCCCTCTTCCGGGAAAAGGCTGTAATAATTTAAAATTCCAACTTGATCTCCTAATTATAAAGAATTTTGTCTGAGTCAGAAATTCATCAGACTACAGAGATACCAACTGCGTACGCGAGGGTAAGGAAACTTCCCTCCTGCATGCACAAAATTCCATCAAAATCCGGCAGCCGGTGTAGTCTATGTTATTAATTTATAACTTCAATTAACAATACTTCCATCTGTACAGCTTATACTAGATGGCGAACGGGCAGAGATTTCGAACGACGGCTTTTAGGCTCAACCGTAGCATAGTCTGTTCTCACCAAAAGTGACCACCATGCCGCTCACATCATAATATATATTTTAACGATACACTTTGTGATATGCATTCGTTAATATTTAATAATAATAATAATAATAATAATAATAATAATAATAATAATAATAATAATAATAATTTATTTAATCTGACAGGATTAAGGCCATAAGGCCTTCTCTTCCATCCTACCAGATAGCACATATAAATACAAAAAAGAAATACAAACACTGATGAAAATGATACAAATTAAGTTAAAGCCCTATAGACGGTCAACAGAGTCAAAAGTACATTATAGTGCTCTCATCGAGCTAATACAACGAAAAGAAAGAAAACAGAGATAGCAATGATGATATTGATAACTGATAATAATAATGATAATAATAATAATAATAATAATAAATATATTACATATTAATTTTCAATTTTACAACAGCATAGTTACAATATTTACTATATGTCATGGGTTAACGTGAAGTTGCGCAACCTGACATGTGTTCAACAAACAATCTCACGAACTAGAATGTGATTCTTTAATTTAAATTTGAATTTTGATATTGTCCGACAGTCTCTGACGTGGTCAGGGAGAGAATTCCAGAGGCCTAATTAAAACATTTTTCGTTCCAAATTTCTATGAACAGATTATACAGGGACATCATTTTATTTTTACTAACATTTTTAATATTAACCTGGCTATATCTTTGGATTAAAGGTCTAGAACCGGAAACACCGCTTGCTCCCCCTTCCAAGATTGGAGTTCGATGATACTGGCGTAAAATACAAATCACTTTACTACGTATAGGAGGGGAGAAAAGTAATTCATCCATTTATGTAAACTAGGAAATATCGTGATTTTGAGTTTGATAATTTTCATTAGGTTTTTGTTTAATCAAAATACAGTACAGTATTAGCAATGAGTGTTTTTACTCACGAACTGAACTTTCCATGCGGACGTATTCATTATGCAATGCATATTATACTGTCTACAGTACATTAGCATACACTATAGATAATGAAGTTAAATTGAAAAATAATCATAATATGGATATTTAAACACATTTTTGACCGAGCGGGATAGCGGAGTGGTAGAGGGCTGGCCTTGCATTCGGGAGGTCCGGGGTTCGATCCCAGGGGCCGGCAATCCTGACTGAGGTTTTTCATGGTTTCCTCAGTTATTTCCAGGCAAATGCCGGGATTGTACCTCTTGAAAGTCCGGCCATGGACGGCGGTCCTTCCCTTAATCCTTTCATATGTGTGAGTGAATGATGTGTAATGTCTTAAATGTTTGTGTTGTATCGGAGGTGGCCCTGGCATTGAGCTGATCCCTCATCCGGGGAGGCCCTCCATGTCCTTGTGTGGTCAAAAAGTATGTATGTGATCCATAGCTTAATTCCTCTCCCGACAGGTCGCGGCCCTGCAAGGCCCGTGTGGCGTGGGTCGTGTAAATGAACCTACAAGGGAGAGGTTAAACTCAGGGAAAGGAAGAAAGAAAGAAAGAAAACACATTTTTGAAAATGGTGGCCCTTCATTTCGATACAGGATTCAGTTCTAAAGAGCATATTATCGCACTATAGACTATTGTACGTAATTCCAGTTAACAGGTTCGTACTTCGTATCAGTAACTCATGTTGAAATAATTCTGTACCTACTCTATAAAAGAGACCTTACGTACTGTAAATTCAATCTTCACTTCTGCCCGATCCGAAAAGATAAAATTACTCAGACATGCTACCTACTGTCCGTCCAAGTGGTTACGTCACAGCGTCGTAGAAAGGTAGGAAATCTCGTGACAGTTAATTACTTAACGAGGCCTTTTTATTTAAGTTACTTTAAACAATTGTATGGATATAATATTACGTAGACGTCCAATTCCTAACAGAAATTAATGTTCTCAGAAAAGAGCTAAGACAGCCCAGCCACTAGCATTTACAAAGAGGCGAATAGAAGCAGGTGGAGGAAATCGGGATGCGACGTAGGCAAATGGAAAATGATGCAATATTGAAAGCTCCTTCGTCACTGGAAAACGCTAACATATTTTTGGAACGTACAGTTTAATATGACCGTAAGGCTACTATGACTGTATATGCGGTCTTGGATCTGTGTGGAGGACGGTTGAACTTCATTGGTAGAAGGGGTGGGAGTGAAGTACAATAAAAATTGAAGTAAAAATAAAATGATGTCCCTGTGTGTGTGTGTGTGTGTGTGTGTGTGTGTGTGTGTGTGTGTGTGTGTGTGTATATATATATATATATATATATATATTACAGGGTGTTTCAGAAATACTTTGACAAACCTTGGGGGCATTTCCTCACAACAAAACAAGGAAAAAAAAAATCATATAAACATGTCCGAAACTCCTCGTTCTTTAGTTATTAATGAACATAATGAAACATCCGTTACATATTGTCAGGTTGGTAGGAAGCGTTGCAACTTTAATCAAGTCCGAAACTCATAACAATGACAGTGGAAGCAAGAGGAGAACATTTCGAATTTTTGAAAATGAGTTTTAAAACAGATTGAGGCTTTCGAAGCAGACAGTCCTACCCTTCGGAATTAGACTTCATAGTCCTAACCTTATTTCGAAAAATTGAAACTCATATACAACATCCAACAAAAAAATGAGAATGTGCAAAAATATGTTTAAGGTTTGAATTTAAAGATTATTTGAAAAGATAAACGATTTATTTTTTATTTTTGAAAACTTTTTTTTTAATCTCTGCATCATTTACTAATTGCGTTATTTTTCCTCTGGTAGTAGGTATACTGAAAACGATGGAAGATTTTGGAGGTACCCAGAAATCTATCGTAAGCCTATTCCCGGTTGTACTCTAAGTGGCAGACAGTCTCCTGGTAAGATTTACTATGAGGCCTGATTTATAAACACAATAATTTTACTAGACCCATAAAAGTAATTTTATTGTTTGACTGAATTGTGTTTCATAAACATTCTAGACAACTTATAAAATACGCACATTAATATCGTAGGTCATTAGTAAGCTGACTGTGTATGGAGTTCTGTCGCGGGTGGTCATGCATGGTTTAGTCTGGTTACGATGTCTTTGGAAGTGCATCGATAGTAGCCAGCGTTAAGAAACTACAGGGATATCATTTTATTTTTACTTCAATTTTTATTGTACCTGAGTTTTTGAATGCACTTCATTCCCACCCCTTCCACTAATGAAGAAGTTCAACGGTCCTCCACACAGATCCAAGACCGCATATACAGTCGTAGTAGCCTGCAGTACGTTCCAAAAATATGTTCGCCTTTTCCAGTGACGAAAGAGCTTTCAATATTGAATCATTTTCGCATAGGTACTGTCGTCCATTTGCCTACGTCTTATCCCGGTTTCCCCCACCAGCTTTTATCCGCCAGCTAGTTGCTGGGCTGTCTTAGCTCTTTTCTGAGAACATTAATTTCTGTTAGGAATTGTATGTCTACGTAATATTATACAACTGTTTAAAATAACTTAAATAAAAGGGCCTCGTTAAGTAATTAACTGTCACGTGATTTCCTCCCTTTCTACGACCCTGCGACATAACCACTTGGACGGGCAGTAGATAGTATGTCTGAGTAATTTTATCTTTTCGGATCGGGCAGACGTGAAGATTGAATTTACAATACGTAAGGTACTCTTTTATAGAATAGGTACAGAATTATTTCAACATGAATTACTAGTACGAAGAACGAAACTGGTAATTGGGATTAGGTAGAATAGTCTATAGTGCGATAATATGCACATTAGAACTGAAGCCTGTATCGAAATGAACGGACATAATTTTAAAAAATGTGTTTAAATATCCATATTATGATTATTTTTCAATTTAATTTCATTCTCTATATTGTACGCTAATGTGCTGTAGACAGTATAATATACACTGCATAATGAATACGTCCACATGGACAGCTCAGTTCGTGAGTAAAAACACTCATTGTTAATACTGCACTGTATTTTGATTAAACAAAAACCTAATGAAAAATATCAAACTCAAAAGCGCAATATTTCCTAGTTTACGTAAATGGATGAACTACTTTTCTTCCCTCCTGTACCTAGTAAAATGATTTGTTTGTATATTACGCCAGTATCATCGAACTCCAGTCGTGGAAGGGGGTAGCAAACGGCGTTGATCCAGAGGTATAGGCAAGTTAATATTAAAAATGTTAGTAAAAATAAAATGATGTCCGTGTATTTGAGGTTAAGTCTGACAAGCATACTGCACTAGGTGGTATTGATACTCTACAGAGTTGTTTTTACGATATTCTCTCTGTTATCGAAGAACAAAGATGCTTATTAATGAAGATTCTCCACGAGCGTCGGCTATTTTAAATCAATAATATGATTAAACAGCTGCGATCGTCTTCTTTCTTTCCTAGCAGTAATACCAATCGTATTCCACTACGGTTTAACTTAACCGAGACTCTGTAATACGGCGCGCTGAATTAAACTTTCGGTTAGGTTTAACTTAGGTTTAACATAATATTTAGATTAGCCGAACTTATAAAACTGGGCCTAAGGCGCCTGCCTGTCGATCCGTAGCTGCGCTTGGTCACGGGTTCAATTCTCGCTTGGGCTGATTACCTAGGTTTCCCCAACCATAAGACAAATGTCAGGTAATCTATGGCGAATCCTCAACCTCATCTCGACAAATACTATCTCGCTGTCACCAATTCCATCGACGCTAAATAACCTCGTATTTGATACAGCGTCGTTAAACAAGTAAAAAAAATACTTGATTGCTACAAAATCTACCTTTATTCCCTAATGTTTGCATAGTGAGGATAACAAAGCTTCTCTATTCGTCCGCAATAGAGCCTGCATTACCCTGTTATACAAATTCGCGGCATAGCAAAGTCTGATGACGTCGGGATTGGAGCCTGAAACTATGCGATAACAAAGCCGGTCGGTATCCAATATGACGCGACATTTGATGTCCGTCCATAATATAGTTCGACGTGAAACTTTACCGCCCAGCTCAGTTTCGTCTTTGCTCGGCTTTGTCCGGGACACGATACTAGACATTCTGTGCTACTATCGTCTTCCTCTCAGCTCACTTGTCTTCGAACTATTCTGACAAAGGAAAAGCTCAATTCAAAAGGAAGTTCCCGTTTCTAATCTAATCCAACTGTTTATAGGAATGGAGATGGTTGCATCAAGCTATTAGATGCAATAAAACGTCCTAACTTCTGAAATTAGCGGCACACAAAGAAACGTTATCAAATTTATACACTTCAATACCTCCAAATAAGCGACTTCTAGGTGTACGGGATGAACCGTAAGTAAAGTCATTAATATTTCAAACAGAAAGTTTAACAAAACTTTACTCGTTTTTGCTTCCTTTCGAGATAAAAATTGTTTTAGCGTGTTTTTGGAAAGCCATTGATTTAATTCGCAATAAGCTCAGTCGATTTAAGAGAACAGTTTATTTTGATTTTTAGGTGGTTATTTAACGACGCTGTATCAACTACGAGGTTATTTAGCGTCGATGAGATTGGTGATAACGAAATGGTATCTGGCGAGACAAGACCGAGGATTCGCCATAGATTACCTGACATTCACCTTACGGTTGGGAAAAACCTCGGAAAAAACCCATCCAGGTAATCAGCCCACGCGGGGAACGAACCCGCGCCCGAGCGAAACTTCAGACCGGCAGGCAAGCGCCTTAACCGACTGAGCCACGCCGGTGGCTGTATTACGACAATAAATTATTGAAATAATTTTAGTTCTGTCGTTTAAATATGCAGAAATTTGATCCTAACAAATGTAACTTTTTAAAATTCCTTTTCAGAACGAAAAGTTACATTTGTTGTATCCAATTCGTGCATATTTTAGGGACAATACTAAAATTATTTCATAATTTATTGTCATAACTGAGCATATTGGAAATTAAATCATTGGCCTCCCCAAAACACGCTATGAAATGCTTCGTATAAAACAAATTTTATCTCGAAAAGGAAGCAAAAACGAGCAAAACTGTATTCAAATTTTGTTTGAAATATCTCAAAGAATAACCCCCTGAAATTAATAACGTTACCTGTGTGTGAGAGAAAAAACAAATGAACATGTCTTTCGAAACTGTTACGCAAATGGAGCAGGAACGGAACAGTTCGGAACACCTTGTTCCAAATAATAGTTAGGTACTGTTCTGAACACAGAAGAGAGTGAATTACAGAGTTAACAAACACTAAAATGGCCACTTTAGATTTGTTACTTGTTTCGTATGCTCCACCTCACCTCAAAATAAACTGAATTTTCTCCAGAACTATAGCAGATAGACAAACACAATTTTCACCAATCATAATGAACAGCCACTGCTGAGTTGATTGATACTCACAATAAGTAACTACGATTATTGATATTAAATTAAACATCGGAGGTATAATTTTTTTCGTATGGCACATTTTGATAGCCACTATTTGTTATAACTTATTGAACATTTTTATACACATTATTTATAATTATTGTAGTTTGACATTATAGGTAAAATTTTTATTTTTTGTCTTCTTTTTTTTTTAATTAGGCCTAATGGAGAGAGAATAATGACAAAAGATGAGAACGAGATAGAAGAAAACCAAAAGAAGAGCGGTAGAGGGAATCAATAGGAGAGAAAAGACAAAAGGCAGAGAAAGAGGGAAGAAAAACAAAAGAGAGGATAAAATAAAAGGAGAGAGAGAGAAAAACAAAAGGAGAGTGATAAGAAAACAAAGAAAGAGAAAAGAAGAAGAGAGGGTAGAAAAACAAAAGAAGAGAAAAAAGGGAAACAAAATAAAACTGTGAAGAAAAACGAAATAAAAGAAAAATAAAGGACAGAGAAAAGAAAAAAACAAAGGATGGGAGAGAAGAAAAACGATGAGAAGGAAGAAAAAACAGAGGGAGAGAAGAAAAACAAAAGAACAGCGAGAAAAACAAAAGAAAAGAAGAAAACAACAGAGGAGAAAAACAAATGAAGAGAGTGAAGGAAAACAAAAGAAGAGAAATGAGGAAAACAAAGGAGAAGAGAGAAGAAAAACAAAGGGAGAAAATAAAAACGAGAGAAAAACGAAAGAAAATAGACAATAAACAGGAGAAAAATACGAAGAAAGAGAGAGAAGGAAAAAAGCAGAAAACAATGAAACAGAAAAAGGTATAAGAACAAAGAAGGGAAAATATACGAAACCAAAAGAAAATGTAAATAGATTATTTAACGACGCTGTAACAACTTCAAAATTACCTAGCGTCGGTGGAATTCATGCCAGATTATATTTGGCGAGATGAGTCCGAGGATTCGCTATGACATTACCTGACATCAGCCTTACAGGCGAGAGAAACTATGTAGAAACGAAACCAGGTAATGAACTTTAGTGGGAATCGAACCAACGTCCGAGCGGCATCGCATTACGAGTACAACTCGCTACCTATAGCTACAATGGTGGCTTACAAAATAAAAAAAGAGGAAAAGCATGAAAGAAAAAAGGGGGAACAGAAAAAGAAAGTACGTAAGGAAAACTGAAGAAGGGTGCATGAAGAGGAACAGAATAATAATGAGGAAATTGAGAAAGAGAAAAGAATGGATAAAGAGAATGCTTGAAACGAGATGGGTAAAAAAGAAAACATAAAGAAGCTAAATTAATAGCGTGAAAAGCTGCCAACTAAGCAATTAGAATACAAGAATATCATCCCGGCAATTGATATCAAAGTTGTAAGGAAGAACTGAATATTATGAGTACATACGTTTGACTCGAGAATTCAAATGATGGCCAGAAGATCGAAAACAGAGCGTTTACTACTTCTCGGAGACCAGTCAGCTTACAAAGTCTGGACTACACACGTCACACACTGACGCTGCGGCAGTGGGCATGGGGAGAAAGCAAGACAGAGAGGGGCCAAACCATGGCCAGCACGCTCCCAAGTCTGGGAGGGCAGAGTAATGTTTCTGTGTTTAAAGCTCATGACCTAACAGATTGGCCGCGTGGAAGTACTGTTGCAGGCCACTTCACAATCTCTGGACGATGGAGTTATGAATGGGGCACGTGACTGACCAAGAAGCCTGTTAAACAATATTTTCACACCATTGCACCCAATGGGAAAAGGTCATTATTTGTAAAATATTCTTAACACATTATTACCTTCAAAAAACGCACGCGCACACACACACACACACACACACAAAATCAAAGTAATACCATTGTAGCTATCTAGGTAGCGAGTTGTACTCGTAATGCCATGTCCCTCGGGCGTGGGTTCGATTCTCACTAAAGCTCATTACCTGGTATCATTTCTTCAGTAATTTCTCTCGTCTGTAAGACTAATGTCAGGTAATGTCATAGCGAATTCTCGGACTCATCTCGTCAAATACAATCCGGTACGAGTTCCACCGACGCTAGGTAATTTCGCAGTCGTTAAATAATCCATTTAAATTTTCGCCCTCTGATTTCGTATTCTTTCCTTTCCTTGTTTTATACCTTTTTCTGTTGCCTTGTTTTCTGCTCTTTTTCTTCCCTCTTTTCGTTTGTATTTTTCTCCCGTTTTATTTATTTCCTTTCGTTTTTCTCTCGTTTTATTCTCTCCCTTTGTTTTCTTCTCTCTTTTCCTTTGTTTCCTCCTCTATTTTCTTTCTCTCTTCTTTTGTTTTCTTATTTCTCTTTTCACTTTCTCTCTTCCTTTGTTTTTCCTTCCCCCGTCCTTTATTTTTTCTCTTATTTTGTTTTTCTTCTCAGTTTTAATCTGTTTCTCTTTTCTCTCCCTCCTTTGGTTTTTCTTCCGTTTCTTTTTTCTTCTCCCTCTTTTGTTTTCTTCTCTCTTCTTTTCTTTTCTTCTCACTTTTCTTTTGTTTTTCATAGAATCTCGGTCACTGCATGATACATCTTTGTTTTGTTTTGAATTTCTTATTTTGATCAGGGCTAAGGTTTTCATTCGTTAGGCAAGGATTTTTTTAGTGTGCAGTCATACAAAATTTGTGCAGTAATAAAACAAATGACGTGCAGTAATGAAACAAATTGTGTGCAGTGATAAAAATACAACAAAATACATGAAAGCAATAGTCAAATATTCATGAAAATTTAAATTTTGCCTACTTGATACAATTAAAAAGTGAACGTAATCTAAATAATTATACAGTAGCATAATTACATAGAAGTAATGTAAAAAATGTTATCTTGAGTCATCAGTATTTCAGAACTCATTCTTGTTCTTGTGGCATTATTCTCCTGCGAACTGTACTCTTGACATTTCTCGGCTCGGCTGAATATGACAGTGAAGTAGGCCTGTTCGGAATCATCAGATTTTAAAAATTAAACACTCTATACATATTAACTCACCAAGTTGGCAACCATGACTATTGTTAACACGCTTGCTAGCCACTTAATTTTTAAATCAGAGTTATAAGCAATTCAAATCTATAATTTTATTGTTGCCGTTAAAATTATTATTATTATTATTATTATTATTATTATTATTTTATTATTATTATTATTATTATTATTATTATTATTATTATTATTATTTCCGGTGTCTGGCGATGAAATGAGTCGCAGTTTATAATAATGGTGGTGGGGGTAGTGGTGGTGGTGGTTGCTTACAAATGGCTTTTAAAGAACCAGGTTGTTCATTGCCGCCCTCACGTAAGCCCGCCATTGGTCCCTATCCTGAGCAAGATTAATCCAATCTCTATCATCATATCCCACCTCCCTCAAATCCATTTTAACATTATCCTCCCATCTACGTCTCGGCCTCCACAAAGATCTTTTCCCCTCAGGTCTTCCAACTAACATTATATGCATTTCTGAATTCACTCATACGTGCTACATGCCCTGCCCATCTCAAACGTCTGGATTTAATGTTCCTAATTATGTTAGGTGAAGAATACAATGCGTGAAGTTCTGCATTGAGTAACTTTCTCCATTCTACTGTAACTTCATCCCTTTTACCCAAAAATATTTTCCTAAGCACCTTATTCTCGAACAACCTTAACGTCTGTTCCTCCGTCAAAGCGAGAGTCCAAGTTTCACAACCATATAGACGAACCGGCAATACAACTGTTTTATAAATTCTAATTTTCAATTGTTTTTAAAGCAGACTGGATGACAAAAGTTTCTCAACCAAGTTAGCTTAGGTTAAGTTAGGTTGGTAGTAGTAGTAGTAGTAGTAGTAGTAGTAGTAGTAGTAGTAGTAGTAGTAAGAAGAAGAAGAAGAAGAAGAAGAAGAAGAAGAAGAATCGATGTCATTCCGCCAATTTCGGTGCTTTGTGCAGTAACAAAAATTTATTTAAAAAACCTGTGTTGTTTAGGCCTAATATTTTCATTGCATTTGATTGTTAGGCCGGTTACACACTACAGCGAGAGCTATGAACTATGTAATGTGTGGACAACTCTTAGCTTAGCTTAACGTTTTCACACTACAGCGAGAAATATGTTGCTACACAGTGGAACCATCTCTATATAGATAATTAAAACACGAATTTTATTACGTCATACGGAAGGAAGTTTGATCAAAGACTTTGTATATAACACTATACAAGGTCTTTGGGCTCCACATGCGCTGATAGAAATAGAGTTACATAAATTTGAACATCTGACTTTCTATTAATTGGTCAATTTCATTCACGTTATATATATTGTATAGGCTGCAATTAGGTTAGGTTATCTGTGGGAGCGGGAAATACGTAGCTGTTTTCAAAAAATCGCTAGACGACCAATGTTAGCTATGCCTTATTTCGAGCGTTACTCCATGCTAAAGGAAAGTATTTTCCATAGCTCGACAAACACATTACATATTTCTCGCTGAAGAGTGTAACGGGCCTTAGTTATGAAGGATATGACTGAAATTTTCTTTGGCAATAAAATGTAAATGATTAACATACCTAGAAAAAAAGAAAGTCCAAATCTAATATCGAAATCTATTTGTGCAGCATCAGAATATTACACGTAAATTATATACATCGTATAAGTTACAAGTGAGGAGCTTATTTTCCAAAATGAACCTTGTCCACTCTCATAACTTTGTGAGAAATCACGAAAAACTTTTTTAGGTCTAAAATGTCTTATCTACTAGATAGGCAAGAGACATTATCAAACCAAAGAGGTTGGGTGCATTTATAATCAAATAGGAGCATCAGAGTCTTTGATTCCAAAGCTGGAACTAATATTAGTCGCAATTTTTGCTGTTTACAACAGTAAGTTTGATTCCAACAGTCACTTTTAACGCAAGATTTTAGTGGTTTAGAGGGAGTTCTGAAGCAAAATCACGACAGTTGTATATAGTAGAATATTGAAGAATGCATGGACACAGAAGTCTCATTTTCGTTATCAGGTGGACAAGAGATGTTTTGAAATACGACCGTCCGACTGAGGGGACGATAGGAAAAGAAGGCTTGTTAACACCCTGTGTCCGCAGCGTACGTGCAGATGCTCCTGGTCTGCTGTACGAAGACTGAATGATGCAAGGGCAGCGCACGTGTGTCCAGGAATACTTTATATGGGGATTTAAAGGTAGCAACTCATAAAGCCGCCTTCAAACGGCTGCTGCCCCGTTGTGTATGGGCCACACACACAGCGCATTAATAATATCACAGCTCGGGGAAATAATACACAAAATAATACGAGCCTACTCCTTTGAACAAGGCGGAATAACGCTATACAATGGTAAGTATTTTCTTGAACCTATTCTATTAACAGTGGCAAATCTTGCTAGCAAAATTCCCTATCCTAGCAACAGTAGCAAATAATCGTAACAAAATTCCCTTTTCCTCCGCATAATAATAATAATAATAATAATAATAATAATAATAATAATAATAATAATAATAATAATAATAATAATAATAATAATAATAATTTCGATAAGACTGAGTTTACAGTCTAATTTGGCTAACTAATACCAGTTATCACCAAAGAGAGAAAAATCACAATGTTACTTACTAAAATAATAATAATAATAATAATAATAATAATAATAATAATAATAATAATATTTTCGATAAGACTGAGTTTACAGTCTTTACTGTTCCTTCAGTGTTGCCAACTAATACCAGTTATCACCAAACAGAGAAAAATCACAACGTTACTTACTTACTTACTTACTTACAAATGGCTTTTAAGGAACCCGAAGGTTCATTGCCGCCCTCACATAAGCCCGCCATCGGTCCCTATCCTGTGCAAGATTAAGCCAGTCTCTATCATCATACCCCACCTCCCTCAAATCCATTTTAATATTATCCTCCCATCTACGTCTCGGCCTCCCTAAAGGTCTTTTTCCCTCCGGTCTCCCAACTAACACTCTATATGCATTTCTGGATTCGCCCATACGTGCTACATGCCCTGCCCATCTCAAACGTCTGGATTTCAAGTTCCTAATTATGTCAGGTGAAGAATACAATGCGTGCAGTTCTGTGTTGTGTAACTTTCTCCATTCTCCTGTAACTTCATCCCGCTTAGCCCCAAATATTTTCCTAAGCACCTTATTCTCAAACACCCTTAACCTATGTTCCTCTCTCAGAGTGAGAGTCCAAGTTTCACAGCCATATAGAAGAACCGGTAATATAACTGTTTTATAAATTCTAACTTTCAGATTTTTGGACAGCAGACTGGATGATAAGAGCTTCTCAACCGAATAATAACACGCATTTCCCATATTTATTCTGCGTTTAATTTCCTCCCGAGTGTCATTTATATTTGTTACTGTTGCTCCAAGATATTTGAATTTTTCCACCTCTTCGAAGGATAAATCTCCAATATTTATATTTCCATTTCGTACAATATTCCCGTCACGAGACATAATCATATACTTTGTCTTTTCGGGATTTACTTCCAAACCGATCGCTTTACTTGCTTCAAGTAAAATTTCCGTGTTTTCCCTAACCGTTTGTGTATTTTCTCCTAACATATTCACGTCATCTGCATAGACAAGAAGCTGATGTAGCCCGTTCAATTCCAAACCCTGCCTGTTATCCTGAACTTTCCTAATGGCATATTCTAAAGCGAAGTTAAAAAGTAAAGGTGATAGTGCATCTCCCTGCTTTAGCCCGCAGTAAATTGGAAAAGGATCAGATAGAAACTGACCTATACGGACTCTGCTGTATGTTTCACTGAGACACATTTTAATTAATCGAACTAGTTTCTTGGGAATACCAAATTCAATAAGAATATCATATAATACTTCCCTCTTAACCGAGTCATAAGCCTTTTTGAAATCTATGAATAACTGATGTACTGTACCCTTATACTCCCATTTTTTCTCCATTATCTGCCGAATACAAAAAATCTGATCAATAGTCGATCTATTACGCCGAAAACCGCACTGATGATCCCCAATAATTTCATCTACGTACGGAGTTAATCTCCTCAAAAGAATATTGGACAAAATTTTGTACGACGTCAACAAAAGTGATATTCCTCGAAAGTTACCACAGTTGGTTTTGTCCCCCTTTTTAAAAATAGGTACAATTATGGACTCCTTCCATTGTTCTGGTACAATTTCCTTTTCCCAAATAGCAAGTACAAGTTTATAAATTTCGCTATATAATGCACTTCCACCCTCTTGTATTAATTCTGCTGGAATTTGATCGATACCTGGAGACTTGTACTTTTTCAGATTTTCTATCGCAATTTCGACTTCTGAAAGCGTGGGTTCGGGTATAAATGGCTCAGCAGTTTGTATTTCAATTTCGTCCCGATCATTTCTATTTGGCCTATGTACATTTAGTAGTTGCGCAAAATAGTTTTTCCATCTGTTTAGGATTGATGGAGAGTCTGCAAGCAAGTCACCATTCTCATCCTTGATCACGTTTACCCTTGGCTGATATCCGTTCTTAAATTCCTTTATACCCTTATATAAATCTCGAATGTTTTTATTCTTACTATTTGTTTCTACCTCATTCAGTTTTTCCTTCAAGTAACCTCTCTTTTTATTCCTAAGTGTACGACTTGCTTCCCGTCTTTCATTGAAATAATTATCTCTCTTCTCCTCAACTGGATCCTGTAAGAATTTCAATTTTGCCTGTTTCCTTCTTTCTACTACCATGCAACAATCTTCATCAAACCACGGTTTCTTTTTCTTAGTTTCATAATAACCTATGCTCTGCTCAGCTGCAATTTTGATACTATCTCTGATATTTTCCCACACGCTATTAACATCTAATTCTTTCTCAACTTCGTCGGAACTTTCTAAAGTGGCAAACCTATTCGAAATTTCGACCTGATAATTTTGCTTAGCTTCCTCGTCCTTTAATTTCAAAATATTGAATTTAGTAATATTAACTTGTTGCTCTACTCGCTTGGCTACTGATAATCTTTCTCTTAATTCTCCAATCACCAAATAATGGTCAGAATTACAGTCTGCACCCCTGAAAGTTCGAATATCTACTATACTAGTATGTCTCCGTTTATCTATCAAGATGTGATCTATTTGGTTGTGTGTCAATCCATCTGGAGAAGTCCAAGTATATTTATGTATATCCTTATGGGGGAATGTTGTACTTTTGACAATTAAATTTTTCGATGTGGCAAAGTTGACTAATCTAACTCCATTGTCACTACTAATTGCGTGTAGGCTCTCTTTTCCAATAGTTGGTCTAAAAATATCCTCCCGTCCTACTTTAGCGTTGAAATCCCCCAATAAAATTTTCATATGATATCTAGGGAACTGATCAAAAGTATGTTCCAATTCCTCATAGAAGCTATCCTTTACATAGTCGTCTTTCTCTTCTGTAGGGGCGTGAGCATTTATAACTATGATGTCGCACCATCTACCCTTAAGTACTAAATATGATAACCTGTCACTGATAAATTCGACCTTTTTTACTGCTGATTTTATTCTTTTATGTACAAAGAATCCTGTTCCTAATTGGTGATTATTGTTTCCTTCCCCATAATACAACAAGTAATCTCCTATTTGTGATATGCCATTCCCATCTAACCTAACCTCTTGTACTCCTACGAAGTCTATTCTATATCTAGCTAGTTCTTTTGCTACTAATGTTACCCCTCCTGTTCTATAAAGACTAGTTACGTTCCAAGTGCCTTATTCCTTTGCTGTGGTCGTGCCAGAGAATCAGTCCTATTCCGAGGCTTACTGTAGGAATTCGTAACAAGCTGTTTTTTACGGTGATGGGTTGTTAGCCCTTCGCCCAACCCCCAAGCTGGAGGACCACCCCTTATCGGCTGTCCACGACTGCTTATTCAATATATTCGCAGCTACCCTCCATATCTGGAGGCTACCAAAATAATAATAATAATAATAATAATAATAATAATAATAATAATAATAATAACCAATAATAACTTACAAATATCATTACTGTTCCTTCAGTGTTGCCAACTAATACCAGTTATCACCAAACAGAGAAAAATCACAACGTTACTTACCAAAATAATAACAATAATAATAATAATAACCAATAATAACTTACAAATGGCTGTTACGGAACCCGCAAGTTCATTGCCGCCCTCGCATAAGCCCGCCATCGGTCCCTATCCTGTGCAAGATTAATCCACTCTGTATCATCATATCCCATCTCTCTCAAATCCATTTTAATATTATCCTCCCATCTACATATCGCCCTCCCCAAAGGTCTTTTTCCCTCTATATGCATTTCTGGAATCGCCCATACGTGCTACACGCCCTGCCCATCTCAAACATCTGGATTTAATGTTCCTAATTATGTCAGGTGAAGAATACAATGCGTGAAGTTCTGCGTTGTGTAACTTTCTCCATTCTCCTGTAACTTCATCCCTCTTAGCCCCAAATATTTTCCTAAGAACCTTATTCTCAAAAAGTCTTAATCCCTATCCTGTGCAAGATTAATCCAGTTTCTATCATCATAGCCCACCTCCCTCAAATCCATTTTATTATTATCCTCCCATCTACGTCTCGGCCTCCACAAAGGTCTTTTTTCCTCCGATCTCCAACTAAATCTCTATATGCATTTCTGGATTCGCCCATACGTGCTACATGCCCTGCCCATCTCAAACGTCTGGATTTAATGTTCCTAATTATGTCAGGTGAAGAATACAATGGGTGAAGTTCTGCTTTGTATAACTTTCTCCATTCTCCTGTAACTTCATCCCTCTTAACCCAAAATATTTTCCTAAGAACCTTATTCTCAAACACTCTTAATCTCTATTCCTCTGTCAAAGTGACAGTCCAAGTTTCACAACCCTACAGAACAACCGGTAATATAACTGTTTTATAAATTCTAACTTTCACATTTTTGGACAGCAGACTAGATGACAAAAGCTTCTCAACCGAATAATAACACGCATTTCCCATATTTATTCTGCGTTTAATTTCCTCTCGAGTATCATTTATATCCGTTACTGTTGCTCCAAGATATTTGAATTTTTCCACCTCTTCGAAGGGTAAATCTCCAATTTTCACGTTTCCATTTCAATACTAATAATAATAATAATAATAATAATAATAATAATAATAATAATAATAATAATAATAATAATAATAATAATAATAAATTTCATTCATTTAGTGTTCTGGCCAAGGGAAGGTATATCACTGCAAACCCAGCTTTCTCCAATTTTTCTTATTTTCTGCCTTTCTTTTCGTTTCCTCATATGATCCATATACTGTATCTTAATGTCGTCTAAAATCTGATATCTTCTACCCCCGTACTCTTCTCCCGTTCACCATTCCTTCCAGTGCATCCTTCAATAGGCATTTTCTTCTCAGCCAGTGACCCAACCAATTCCTCTTCCTCTTCCTGATCATTTTCAGTATCATTCTTTCTTCACCTACTCCTTCCAACACAGCTTCATTTCTTACTCTGTCCACTTCACACGTTCATTCTTCTTCATATCCACATTACAAATGCTTCTATGTAGTAGCAGTAGCAGTAGCAGTAGTAGTAGTAGTATTTTGCTTGGCAGAGTTAAGGCCATAAGGCCTTCTCTTCCACTCAACCAGGTTTCAATAATATACATGAAATAATATACAGTATGATAGAATACAAATCAACACAAAAGTACGTCGCTTGCTACAAGCACGAACGTCGTTCACTTAAAAACTCCAGTAATATTGTAACCTCCTGGTCCGTATCCATGACTATTGTGTGGAAAATATCCAGGCACATTAAATAGGACATAGAGTACAAATTGTTCCTCAAAATTGTTGCAACTCTGTTCTATCCGTATGAGACAAAATTAATCTTCATTTTACTCCCACAAATCGAGCATAGGTCCGTCGAATTTGCAGTTAGTAATGCTGACGCTTAAATTAGTTTTATATATTTAAAAACTCGTCTTTAATTTGCTGAATTTAAACTCTTAGAACTCAACAAAATTGCGTTTTCCACTTTCGTATACGTATTTTAAAGCAGATTTATATAACAATGCATTTACCTTTTTGACGACGGGATCCAAAATGTAATTTACCTGTATTAAGTTAGATTAGAGACCCTGAATGGGGGATAATTCATACTACTAATTTTGTAACTAAACGCTGAAGTTTCATAACACGGGGTAAATTTATTTAGGGGATTAAACGGATGGATACAGTACATTGACAACAGAAAACCCGTACTTACCGACGGGGTTATGTTTAGCAGTGTATAAACAAATGAAAACTGAAATTTAGCAACGTGACACTAATAACAGTGAATAATCACTGCTGTCCAGACTACATTAAATATAATTTAGTACCAGGTTTCTGTTTATCTACATTAATAAACATACAGTGAATGGATATGTGACAGTCACATGTTATACTACACAGGAATTTTTGTATTCATAGGAAAATACCATCTATCGGGTCCTAGATTCTGAATTTGTTATGTTCAACAGCTTATGGATTTTCGGTTAAGGTACATTCTTAGGGTTTAGGTCTAATAATGAAATTATAAAACACAGTTTCTTATAGTAATATCACAGTCCAGTATATACAGTCACGAAGCATGAGTTTATGAGGGTACTAGGAACAATAGATTGTGTAGGTACTATTTCGTATTGTCTGTAATGAGGCTATAGTAGCGATCCTAGTGGTTAACAACTATCTATGGATGCATATTTCCTACGTATTGAGCTTCGTGACTGTATATACTAGACTGTGGTAATGCTTTTCTATACATTTCTAATTCCAGTATTCATCAATGTCATTTTAGTCCCTGAAAAGTAATTTTCTAACCTTTTTTCCGCAGTTCAGTTACAAAGTGTTAACGATTTAATTAATGTTCCTACACAACCAACAATAAGAATGCAATACCTGATGAATATATTGATATCAGCGATTTAGAATTGAACTGCAGTTCACCATATAAAGACTTTAAATCAAGTAGAAGTGTTCAATATATAATTGAAAAGCAATTCATAAATTATCAATTTCGATTTGTGTCCTTTATTTTTCATATCTTATTCTACTTACTTACTTATGGCTTTTAGTGAACTCGATGGTTCATTGCCGCCCTCACATAAGTCCGTCATGGGTCCCTATCCTGAGCAAGATTAATCCAGCGGTGGATCAGCGGGTGTCGTGATTACATCGTGTAATCACAGACATTCAAACGGGTACGAGGACTTTCCTGTCTGTGAGTTTCATTCACGTACTGTAGGCAAGCAGTGGCGGTATCATATCGCTCAAACACTGTCTCTACAAGCATTAAGAGGTGGTTTCGTAAAGAATGAGGAGAACTTTTTTGTTGTTCTGTCGGACAAAATGTAATATGTTTACTTTGATCAACGATTCAATTAGTATATAGAAACATTAATTAGGTACGATATTCTGCACTTATATTTTTCAATTTTTGCTATGCCAATCTTTACTATTTCAATTTTCTCGCGGCACACCGGTTAAAATAACTGGTATAGAAGAAGAAGAAGAAGAAGAAGAAGAAGAAGAAGAAGAAGAAATGCTTCCTCTTAATATTCCATGCAACCAGGAAGTAAAGTTTGTCCAATATGTCATAAATTTTAGGTTAATACTGTTGATAGACAATTCCAGCATCATACCATTCTTTGAGACTTGGTGATCCGTCGTCATTTCCGGGAACATCGGAACTCGCTACGATGTCGCGCCCCCCATTTGTAAAACCTTCCGTAACGTACAGACTTCCGCGCACCTGGCGTGGATCCGACCTTGAGTCAATTTTACCTCTATTCAGTCTGAACACAATTAACCTAAGCTACACAACTATTAAGTCCCTTCTTTTTTTTTTTTTTTGTTTGCGGTACCTAGTTCCTTGTTCTTGGATTCTTGGCTAAGTACTGAAATAACTCTTGTGTACATTTGGTCGTGCTGATCATTTACAAGTGCCAAGGTTATTTGACAAATATGCGAAAAAAAAAACAGTAACAATAAGAATTAACCAGGATTTAAGGTGGGATAAACATGTTTCTTAATTATGTAACAGACTTCGTAAGACAATTTAGTTAGTTAGTGGGGGTTTAAAAAAGGCTATGGTTATTTGCGCCCTTATCTAAAATTCTTAAAAAAATATAGAGAGAGAGAGAAACAATACCGTAAGCTAAAAGCAAACACGAACTAAATATCGTTGTCATACTAAAATCAGCTACACAAATGCATTTCTAACAGGGTGATTAGTTATAAAATTATAAAAATGAGCAAATATTGGATCCCAAATTAAGCGTAAAAAGCAACCATAAAATGATAAAACAAATGCCACCAGACACAAAATTAATAATCTGGAGATTTAACAACAATAAAACTCTAATATTCGGATGTAGACGGTCCGAAATGTCGAGTTAAGTAAAAAAAAATAAAAATAAAAGGTCTGAAGGGTAAACAAACAACCCGTCAATAAATTCTAAATGACCTTGTAAAGGCCTGTATTAGATAAAAATCTCAGAACTACATTTGCACAATTGAAATCATTTCCAAAGCGTCACGTAGATTCGGCAGAATTGCGTATTGACGACGGACACGGTCATATTTCCTACAGTGCAATAAAATATGTTGGACCGTAAGTGGTACATGGCATACGTCACACAACGGTTGGGGCTCGCCGCGTAGAGGAAGGCCATGTGTCAGACGATAGTGGCCAATCCTCAACCGGATGAGTAAAACTTCATGTCGTGACGCTCTTGTGGACAAATCCCAAATTAAGACAGTATTCCTTAAAGGCTCATTCACAATGAAAACTAAACATAAATATAACATAAACAAGGAAGTTTACGGTCAGGTTATCAAATGGGATCATTCACAATGATTCACATAAACACTGACATTAACATTAACATGAAAGTTTGCAAACTCCAAGCTTTCATGTTCATGCTTACGTGATTTGGAAACAATGCACAATCGTACAGCGCAGAAATATATACAGGGACATCATTTTATTTTTACTAACATATTTAATATCAACCTGGCTATACCTTTGGATCAACACCGTTTGCTACCTCCTTCCACGACTGGAGGTCGATGATACTGGCGTAATATACAAACAAATCATTTTACTAGGTATAGGAGGGAAGAAAAGTAGTTCATCCATTTACGTAAACTAGGAAATATCGCGATTTTGAGTTTGATCATTTTCATTAGGTTTTTTTAATCAAAATACAGTACAACATTAACAATGAATGCTTTTACTCACGAACTGAGCTATTCATTCGGACGTATTCATTATGCAGTGTATATTATACTGTCTACAGCACATTAGCGTACGATATAGAGAATGAAGTTAAATTGAAAAATAATCATAATATGGATATTTCAACACATTTTTGAAAATGGTGGCCGTTCATTTCGATACAGGCTTCAGTTCTAATGTGCATATTATGGCACTATAGACTATTGTACCTAATCCCAATTATCAGTTTCGTCCTTCGTACTAGTAACTCACGTTGAAATAATTCTGTACCTACTATATGAAAGATTACCTTACGTACTGTAAATTCAATCTTCACTTCTGCCCGATCCGAAAAGATAAAATTACTCAGACATACTAGGTATCTACTGTCCGTGCAAGTGGTTATGTCGTAGGATCGTAGAAAGGAGGAAATCACGTGACAGTTAATTACTTAACGAGGCCCTTTTATTTAAGTTATTTTAAACAGTTGTATAATATTACGTAGACGTCCAATTCCTAACAGAAATTAATGTTCTAAGAAAGGAGCTAAGACAGCCCAGCCACTAGCTGGCGAATAAAAGCTGGTGGGGGAAACCGGGATACGACGTAGGCAAATGGACGACAGTACCTGTGCGAAAATGATTCAATATTGAAAGCTTTCGTCACTGGAAAACGCGAACATATTTTTGGAACGTACTGTTTACTATGACCGTAAGGCTACTATATCTGTATATATATATATATATATATATATATATATATATATATATATATATATATATATATATATATGCGGTCTTGGATCTGTGTGGAGGACGGTTGAACTTCATTAGTAGAAGGGGTGGGAGCGAAGTACATTAAAAAACTCAGGTACAATAAAAATTGAAGTAAAATAAAATGATGTCCCTGTATAAGAATATGATAAAATGACGTCGTTGTTATGTTTCCATGGTTACCAAGTATCTTTGCTGTTATGTTTATGTTCCCAACGTGAATGATGGTTTAACTTTTTTATTTTATGGTAGCGTTTACACTCTTAAGTTAACGCTTACATTATGTTTAATTTTCATTGTGAATGAACCTTTACACTTAGCAATTTATTGCTCTCTTGTATAGACCATTGCCACCATATTTTATTTTTCAAGTAATTTTTTATGTCTTTCCACCTCTCGCGCCAATATACCAGAGAGCCATTCATAACACCTTCCCTAAGACAATTTATAATCAAATCTACGTAATATATTCAAATTTTAACTTCCTGCCAAGAGTAGAACCCGTATCCTTTCGATGTTTATCCGGAAATCCTATCACTTTTAACCAATGAAATTACTGCACTTCTCTTTTATATTCTATCGTATATGTTTTCACTTTCGTAACAGTTGTTAACTGATACAGCGTTGTAAAATAAATAAAAAATAAACTAAACGGAATGCCACATTATATTTAAGGGATGCCAAACCACTTCGCTGAATTACAGCACGCAGTAATCCTAAACAGACGAGTTATCAGGACAACAAAAAACACAAGGTACTGGGACATTAACAGTAGGCCCATGGCGAGTCTGGTTACCAACAGAAAGTAAGCGAAGCTTCACTGCTGTTTGTGTCACAGGCAGAACAGGGTGACCTAAATAAATGATCACTTTCAGCTTCGATTAGATCTGAGACGCTCTCACCGGCAATACCGGATTCCGAAAGTAAAGTTGTATACATAATAATTCGCCATTATCGTAACACATGAAAAAAAAAACTATTAGAAGACGAAACGTAGATGCATTTTTACTTTATTTTCTTTAATCAGATTGTATTTAACATTCTCCAAGCACACACGTTAGCAGTTAACAAAATCTCAACCAGTGTCAACTTTAAGTAAACATTATTATATCTTAGGTATAAGTTGTCTACCCTGTAATGGCCTATCTCTCTCAGACATTATTATGTTGATCTATTCCTAGAAAAGTAAAATGTGTTAGGTGAAATATTCAATCGATGACATATTAACCATCTCAAATTCTTTCGAAACTTCAGCTTCCGTATTTAAATAGTTTTCAATACATAAAAAACTGCATGAAAATAGGGATCGGAGAGGGACTTATTCAATACGGTAAGCGTACTCAAATCGATTTCAATACTTCATGAAAACATAGTATCGTAGATCCCTACATGTCTCCTTGCGCATTCATTTCGTAGGTTATGATTTTATATTCTTCTGTAATCTTATGTTATATTTATTATTATTACCCTGCAAGGAATTTATTGAAGTAAAACATGTTTCAGTACCAGTATTCACTTATCCTGTGCTTTTAACAAAACACCATAACCCCAATATTATATTATCTAAATTGCAATAACAATTAGAATATGAAAGATCATTTTATTCACATCCTTTAATTCTCCTGAAAGAAAAATTTTATTGTGATCTGCTATCCTCAACAAGAATAAACAAAATAGAGTTCCTTAAAAACGGTTAACTTTACAGTATATGTTGCTATCATCCCTAAGTTCTCTATCAAGTTATTGCATTGTCAAGTCATGTAAACGCAGTTTGCTACTACCAAATATACTGTAAATATTTGACCGAATGATGCGTCAAAATAAAATCATATGCACTGATAAATAAGTTTCCAACCGAACTTCCACATTATTACGAATCACATCACGCCAACCCGGAAAGCAACATGCAGCGAACCGGTTCCCTTGGCGCTCTGTTCGAACAGCGTTGCCACATAGCTTAATCCTCTTCCCTCCACAAGCGTAGAAAAATCCCTTCCTAACAGATTACTGTCCGTTATCCTATTTTAAATTCAGAAGTAAATTATTTATGATATATGTCTGTTGTGTCTTGGATGTGATCTTCAATACCATTTTTTAAACAGAAATTACGGCACCTGATCGTACGAATTCAACAATACACAGTCATAAAATAAGTTAACGTATACCTTCATAGTTACTACAAATACTATGTTTTAGATTTTAATAGAGATCTATATAACTTTTTTTATTTTATATAAAAATAGCTGCGGTATGTAAAATGACATGCCTTTAAGACTTCCTTGCATGGGCTGTTTCATTAAACAGAAGCGAAAGAAATCTATGCAATATTTCTTGCAATAAAAGGAATACAAATATTAAAAATGTACTCAAATCTTAACTTCGTCATCAGCTTGATTCATCAGGAAAACAACAAACTTGAACAATTCTTTCTGGTTACAAAAAAAAATCTAGGCTCATAAAGACTAATATATTGTAAACTGAGCTTTCTTCCACCAACTATTCTTAAAGAAAAAATAAATAAAAATGGACAGAAATATACAAGAAAGTGAAGAAAATAAAAGACCCGACAATGGAAAGAAAAAAGATAAATGCAGAAGGAAAGATAAATGCAGAAGGAAAGAAAGAACGTGAAAAAGAAATCAAAATTGTAAAATGTATTATAAAAAAGTAAAGGATTCTTACTTCCAAATGGATTTTAAGAACTCGGAGGTTCATTGCCGCCCTCACACAAGCTCGCCATCGGTCCCTAACCTGAGCAACATTAATCCAGTCCCTACCATCATATTCCACCTTTTTCTTTCATGTCTCCAACACACTATACGCATTTCTGGGTTCACTGATAAGTGTTACATGCCCTGCCCATCTCAAACGTCTGGATATAATATTCCTAAATATGTCAGGTGAAGAATACAATGCTTGCAGTTCTGTGTTGTGTAACTTTCTCCATTCTCTTGTAACTTCATCCCCCTTAGCCTCAAAAATCTTCCTAAGCACCTCTCTCAAAGTAAGAGTGCAAGCAAAAAAATAAAGTGTTAGAATAAGTAAGTAAATAACAATAAAATCAACAAACAAGGAAAATACGAAAAGATCAAAAGGCAAGACGGGAAGGGAAGAAGAAAAGAAAAACAAAAAAAGAAATAAAAGAAAGAAACCTAAGTGCATAATTAAATATAGAGCTCTCTTCTATAATCATCTTGCATCAAACGAACCACGAGAAAACTAAAACTAAAAATTTTTAGGAATAAGCAAAGTAAACAATTTTATGCAAAGATTTAATACAGAGGTTAAAAATTATGTATCAACAACGCTTGCTTCCATAATCTGTTCACTTCTAATATTCTGAAACCGCAACAAAGCTCCACATACAGTATGTAACAATCTTGTTCGTACAGTAATATTGTTATTAAAAATATATAATTTTGTTAACGAAAATATAATTTATTTTAATGAGTTAAATTAAAATATGAAAAAACACGATATAAAATAAGCTTCATCAAATTTTTCAAATCAGTATAAATAAACATACAAAATCAAAAAAATGTGCAAATTTTATGCAACTTTTCTCTTCGTACATCTAGTCATTTTGTACTTCTCAAAGTGTTAATTGCCAACTATTACACAAAATTAATATCTTGTGACATAACCTTTGGCTTTAATAATTTCCTCAAATTTTCTTTTCATTGAAGAGACAAGTTTCTTGCAAACCTCTGGGATGATATTCTGCCATTCTTCTGCCACTATTCTTTTGGGCTCCGGAATGGATGTTACCTTGCTATTTCGTACCCTCCTTTTCAAAATTGGCCACAAATGTTCGAATTTAAATCCGCTGATTGAGGTGGTATTTTGAGTTGATGGGGAAAATTCCAAATGAGCCAGGGCTTGACGATTTCGGCGATGTGTTTAGGCTCGTTATCATGTTGAAATATATAATTACACTGGAAGCCGATTTTTTAGCGCTTTCTTCCAAATTTGTTACAAGAATACTCTTGTACGTCATTTTATCTATAATTCCATCAATGAAGTGTACGTTTCCGACTCCAGAGGAAGACATACAGGCCAATATCACGATGGAACCACCTCCGTGTTTTACAGTAGGAATAGTATTTTCTTTCCTGAAGGCAGAGGTTGCCTTCCTCCACACTCTGTTGCAACCATCTGAGCCCAAAAGATTTATCATCTCGTCGGACCATATTACACGATCCTAATAGTCCTTCTCTTTAGAAACTTGTTCGTTTGCAAATAGAAGTCTTTTTATTCTATTTGACTCATTAATGAAAGGTTTCTTACGTGGAACCCTGCCATGATACCCGTGTTTCCACAATACACGACGAATGGTCTGGTTAGACATTTCTTTTCCTATAGTGTCTTGTACTTGTGAACGCAGTTTTTCAACACTTAACTTAGGGTAACGACGAATTTGTTGTGCAATGTATTTTTCGTCCCTTTCATTTAATTTTTTTCTTTGGTTTTCGCCTAAAATTCTTCCAAGACCCTTCATATTTAAATTTGTTTACAATATGCTGAACTGTTGAATGTGTATGTCCAACAATTTTACTTATTTCCCTTAAAGATTTGCCTTTAAGGGCAATTTGAACAATAACTTTCTTCAGATCTTCTAAAAGCTGCTTTCATTTCGCCATCTCGTATACTACTGTACTGCTTGCAAGGTAAAAATGTAAACAAGGAAAGCCACCACTCAGCAGTAGCAAGCATGAGCCGGTTAGCCTTAGCGTATTTCGAAACAGTGTGATAGGACAAGACTTGTAAGTGTACGAACAGAAAAGTTGCATATCGAACGCAACGAATAATGGAATTTCTTTTTAAAATAACAACAAATGTTTTAAAGATACATTATAATTAAATCTAATAGGCAATATTATGAATAAACTGCACATAGTTATATACGTGAAGAAGAAAACAAAATTGTTATCTTATTTGACAGTTAAAACGGACATATCACAAAAATAAGGGCTGTATGAACAAGACTGTTATGTACTGTATATACGTATCTTAATACTGTATTTTTCCTCTTCTTCATTCATTTCCTTTAAAAGCTCAGACTTGCTAAAATGAAAACAAATGACTTCACCGTTTCTCTTTAGCGAGATGTGCTGTACAGTTTACGGAACAGGTAAGAGTACATACATCGTTTATACTCTGTGCATTTAACAATAAGGCAACTTCAGTAATGGGTGTCTCCTGTTTTCCAAACTTGTTAACCTATACTGCATTCTTCGCAACAGTCACGGTGTTTAATAAAAAAAGTGATATTTATTTGTCAGTGTAAAGAGACGCTTGCTATGAAGACACTGTAGGAAGTTTCTGACTGCTAAGAAAAGCTGACAAAATGCGGCAACAAAGCACAATTCTGTCTAATTCCTTGGGAAAACTTCTCTGTCTGAACTCGTTACTGTAAAAGTTGCTCTGACATCACGCGTCTCCGAAACGAACAAGGAAACTTTAAGACTAAACAATGTTTTCCCATTAAAATAATTTAACATGCGCATGTAATGTGGGCGTGTTTAAATCTGTGCTATGCTGTATACACACAAAACATGGCCAAAATCACATTCTCGGCTTCATGGATGCTGAATGCGTGTATCTCGTGAAAAAAAACAGAAGTCGACTTTTTCAACATCGATATTATTTTCTTCCGCGTCTCGTTTCTCTTTTATTTTGTTGACCTCCATTGTGAAAGTAAAAACTAGAATACATTATTTACAATAAGTTAAACAGATGACGCATAGGTTGCATACAAGAATAATATTTTTATATGCATCAAAGTACAATATAAATGGAGTATTTAAAATATTTTACTCTGATCATATAAGTGCTAAAATGGTTTAAGTACACATTACTGCAAATTTAAGCAGTGCTTTTTTTTCTGGCGAAATGCGTTCCGGTACCTTTTGTTGCATTTTTCAGCATGGAATCAAGAAATGTGTTAATAATTAGGTTTTAATGTAATTTTTCTTTGAAAGTCTTAATGTTGAACGAAAAGGAGGTTAAAAACAACAATATTCCCCTAAACTGGACAGTAATCAACTACAGTATTATAATACAGTTATATTCTACCACAGTCTAGTATATGCAGTCAAAAAGCTCAATACATAGTAAATATGCATCCATAAATAGTTGCTAACCACTAGGATCGCTAATATCGCCTCATTACAGACAATGCGAAATAGTACCGACATAGTTTATTGTTCCTAGCACCCTCACAACTCAAGCTTCGTGACTGTATACAAGGTGTTTCAAAAATACGGGGCATAATTTCAGGTATGTATTTCCCACATGTAGACATGTGTCCGGAAATGCTTCATTTCCGAGTTATGGCCTTCACAACATTGAAATTCACCGGAACGTTTTTCTTTCCGCAGGTCGTTGTCATTACAGAAGATGTTCAAAATGTCCACCACCTGCTTGAATACAGACCTCACATCGATGTCTCACTGACCTGCGAACATGCCACAATTCGATTCCGAAGGGATTCCAAATCAGGCACCGGAGACGAATAAACCAATGATTTTAAATGGCCCCACAAGTAGAAATCGAGAGGGTTCAGATCAGGTGAGCGTGGAGGCCAAGCAATTGGGCCACCTCTACCTATCCATCGATCAGGAAACCTTCGATCCAAGTACCGGCAAGCCGTACGACTGAAGTGTGCAGGAGCGCCATCATGCAAGAAGTGAATGTGTTGACGATTGATCAGTGGAGAGTCTTCTAAAACATGAGGTATGGTTCCGGTGAATTTCAATGTTGTGAAGGCCATAACTCGGAAATAAGGCATTTCCGGACACATGTTGTAATGAACTATTTTGATTGTCTACATGGGAAATACATACCTGAAATTATGCCCCGTATTTTTGAAACACTCTGTATACTAGACTGTGGCTCTCTACCATCCTTTTCCCAGAAGGAAAGCATAGCATTTATGGAATGTTTTAGCAACAGTTCCTAATAAGCAATAGCAAAGGCAGGGAACAAAGGTTGATACTGCATTCCAATGAATGCGAATTTCATATGAATATTTCAACACCAAAAATAAAATAATCGAACAGTATAATTTGAGAAGTATATGATGTCTTCACATCTGCAGAGATATAGCTATTTCTGTTACTACTGACAGTCCATTCGAAATACGTTTCCAATTTACTATGAAAATATTTTATAATGTGACAAAGTATGCGCCATGTTTAAAAATCTCTCGCTTACAATACACAACAATCTTGATTATATAATATCCACGTTTAATTAATACCACCGCCGGTGTAAAATATAGCGCTTTCCTTTGCAGAGATGAAATAAAAAATAGTGATTAAGCCTTTTCAAATGTCGCTCCAATCCCAAAGAGCGGTACAACATGTCTACCAATGTTGCGTTAGCAATTTTAATTGACATGCCGATATGAACTGTGGGCTACATAACAATGTTGTCATATATCGAGTAGACTGAGAACGACAAAAACATTATAAATCATCTTATAGCTTAACATTTATTCAATGTGGATGGTGGTGCTAGAGATAAAAAAAAAATAATTGTAGGCCTAAATAGAGATAATCTTTACATTGAATTGTGACAACTCAGCTTGACATTACAAGTAATGATGCGTGCAAAAAAAAAAGATACATCCCACTCAAAGCCTGTCGCTAGGGTATTAATTCAACGATTTTATTTTAACATAACGTGGCCCACAGAAGTGGTGTGCAACTTGAAAATAGATTACAGTCCTGCCATCTATCCGCAATATGCGGAACCCGAATCACGCAAGTGAAGTGGGTAGTGCCGGATTTAGGCCTAGGCAACCTAGGCAGTTGCCTAGGGCAGCAATTTCCAGGGCGGCGGCATTTTCCTCTCTTTTTTCCTTTTTTTTTTTCCATTTTCATTTTGCAATGAAATTTGTTTTTAAAACACATGTTTGTAAATCTTTTCTGAAGTTTCTTCTTGAACAACCTGTAGAAGTCGGTAGTGGTATTGTCGTGGTCTTGGGGAGAGTAAAAGGAAAGTGTGCAGCTGCATAATTATATTGAATACCAGTATCACGTTATTATACCACAGTCTAATATATACAGTCACGAAGCTTGAGTTGTGAGGGTACTAGGAACAATAGACCGTGCAGGTACTATTTCGCATTGTCTGTAATGAGGCGATATTAGCGATCCTAGTGGTTAGCAACTGTCTATGGATGCATATTTACTAAGTATTGAGCTTCGTGACTGTATTAGACTGTGATTATACTATGAAACTGCTTAAATTTAACTACTTGTATGAATAAGACTGCGTTGTTGAAAATCAAATAGGATGTGTGTTTCTTATTTATCGCTATGAATAGTAACCACAACTCTCAGTTATATTTCCAATATACTGGGTGGTGCATATAATAAAAGTAGCCCGCCTTCTGTTTGAATGCGAATGCGATATTTTGACTGCTTGAAATTCCAGTATCGTATTTTACCGTTTCGCATCATAATGAAATGAGAAAACAGCTACAACAATGGAAAATTTTATGCAATAATAGATTGTTAGCATTATTCCTGTCAGTTATTTCATCAGTCATCAGTCGAAATACACGTGTCTGTTCGAATTCTGCAAAATGACTTAAGGCTCATTCACAATGAAAATTAAACATAACGTAAGCGTTAACTTAAAGATGTAAACGTTACGGTAAAATCAATAACATTCACGAAGGGAACATAAACATAACCGCAAAGATACTTGGTAACCATGGAAACATAACAACGACGCCATTTCCTCATATTCTGTCGTATACATCAGCGCTCCACGATTGTGTACTGTTTGCAAATCACGTAAGCATAAGCATGAAAGTTTGGAGTTTGCAAACTTTCATGTTAACGTCTAACGGCAATTTTTATGTCAATGCTTATGTGAATCATTGTGAATGATCCCATTTGATAACCTGGCCGCAAACTTCTGTGTTTATGTTACGGTTATGTTTAATTTTCATTGTGAATTGGCCTTTACTCGATATGAGACAGAGTGGAAATTGTGGAAACGTGTGTGAGAACAGGTTCGAATAGGAAACCCGTGAAATTTTCAGGACAAGTTTCCGGATAGAGGACAACCGGCAAAGAGAGCAATACAGGGTTTGGTTAAAAGGTGGCGCGCTATGGGATATGTGCAAACTGTATCTGTGCAAGTGTGTCTAACATGATTAGACGTGCACAGCTGTGTTTGATGCTGCAGGAGCCACTTTCAACATCTATGAAAGAGTCCTTTTCAGCACTTCGCTTCTGTATTTTTCTTCTGTATTTAGTCTATACTTACACGGCTACTTTTATTTGCGCCACTCCGTATATCGTTAACAATACTATTTAATCACTTTCCAGCACTATATAATTCGATAATGAAAGGTTTATTTCGCAAAGAGTTGGAGATTATTTTTCAATTTACTTTATACTTCCTATCGAAGTAAGAAATTCGAAGTAAGAAATATTCTTAACAATTAGAGGGCGGAAAAATGTGCGTTACCACGCGATACAGGTTAGTTTGGTATGAAGTATGGATGACGACACAGGTACACGCGCAATAACAAATGCACCACGAGAGGGCGACAGTACAAGTAGAAACCAACAAATGATCTTCTAGTCGTATGAGAAAAAAAGCCAGGTGTTTACAATATTGTTTATTGCCTTTGTGCAGGTCGTAGTGTTGTGTAAAAGTGATTTAAAATACCTACGTCGAAGGATTTGGAATTAAACAGTCTAAGAAATAAATACGGAAGAGAGGTTCTGATCTCGCAAGGGGAAAATATTTTCTGTGTCGTGCGCAAATGTGGAATTAAAATACGTACGAAATATTACATAGAGCGGCATTATAACAGGAAGAAACAGACTTAAAACGTACTAAGGTCTTCGGCATCAAATAATGAAAAAACATACACGGTCTGAATTTAATGTGGATTTATGTAATATGATGATTTCTACAAATACTCCGTTCAAGAAACTTGATAATCCACATTTTATAGGTGAAAAGGTGAAAGAAAAATTCCATAAATTCTGCAAAAAAAAACGGTTATACAGTTATGTGTAACATTTTGAGTGGAGTGAAAAACGACGATACTACGGCGCTTTTTTTATTTGCACCTCTAACATCTTGTGACACGGAAAGAAGCTTTTCGATGTTGAAAAACTGTTTCAGTGAGAGACGTCGAACTTTCTCTTTCGATAATTACGGATGTATATTGTGGTTCAGTATAATGCATCCTTTAATCATCAGGTGGTGGCAGGTAACATTTGAGGTAAGTTTTTAAATCATAATAACTATATTACAACTTCAGTCCAGTATTTATAGATCGATTGAATGGAGTGATGAGGTTCTCATTACCAGACTGTACTCTCTTGCCGCTGTTTACGTGAGTGAATGACAACAGTATAGTCCGTTCTTACTTAACTTAAGGCATTACGCACATCTTTCCGCCCTTTAGTAATAATAAAACCAACAAAACCAATGCTTAAAAATAAACCACAGCCTGGCTTTCGGAAATCAATTTTGTTTCAAGAATGAATAAGTTTGAATATGTCTCTTTGCATAGAGTTTGATGTGCTTTGTCAGATTGATTTTGATGGCCTCAACAATACTTTCTGTGTGAAGAAAGTGCGAAGGAAATCTTTATAATACACAAGTAAGACGTATACAGTATATTTTGATTCAAGTAATTTGTTTTCTCAATTGTAACATTTCATTTAAAACTAATTTAAACTAAACATGACCTGTATAATAGCTGCTCATAAACTGTTAATGGAAGTTGGAGGGGGGCGGCGAATTTTAGCACTGTCTAGGAGTGGCACTATACCTAAATCCGGCCCTGAAAGTGGGTACGCATTAGATACACACATTTTCCCTAACATCACAAGTGTTTGACAACGGAAGACACGTGCAGTGATCTTGCTCTCACAGAGTTGCCACTTCTTTCTGTCTTATCCTCAAGGCAAAGCATATACAAGGCTGACATGAAAGTCATCCATTAAGTGGCAACGCCGTATTTAAGACATAATATAATACACACATAGTTAATTGTATGCCTTTCTTGCACTCCTTGCAGATGAAAGCGGCGGTTGTTATGGTTTCGTCTGTTATTAATATCTAGTAGGGTTGCCAGGTGTCCCGTATTTGAAACTGTAAATGCTTGTTCCATTATTGATCCCAGACAGAACGTCCAAAATCCCATATTTACGGACCACTAAAAGAATAAAGATTTTTCATACGCTTCTTTTAATATTCCACGTCTTTATTGTACGCATATAATATTAGGCCTACATACTAAATAATCGCATTACCAGATAACCAAACTGGCATAATCCCAAGTGACAAGCAATACACATGGCGTTATTTCTTTATGCATTTATTGTATGTCAGTTACCATAAATAAATTGACGAAAGAAAGAACATATATTCCACAGATCTCGCTTAAGCTGGGGTCCAATGTCAACAAAAATTTTAATCATAGCTGTCATTCATTTTTAAAGCAACTAAGATTCAACATTGGTAGCTAATGCTAAAAGAGAAACAAAATATATGTATCGCAAATCATAATATCCATCAATTGAATGGACTCATATTGTACAAATAGAGACGGTTCTCTCTCGCATGAGGTTGAAGAAGCTGGTGCAGGTGGAACTTGTCAGTTCTTGTCCTTTTACAAGAAAAGTAGCCGAATTTACCACAAATTTTGATAATGAAATTGAAGCAAATTTTTATATCCTTACAAAATATTTTTATATAATTGGAACTCTACAAGAAAATTGTAACATTATTTTATTCTAAGTCTGCTATTCAAGCTATAGTACCTGTCACATCCAAAAATGGAAAAAAAAAAAGTTTATAATTTGATAAAACAAATTTAAAATTTTGGTAAAAATATAGCTTTACAATGGATTTCAGCACATTGTGGCATAAATGGAAATGAGATAGCCGACATGTTAGGAAAAAAAAGGATAAAAGTGTCATCAAATAACCCATAATAAGCTTCCCTATGACTACAAAAAGAATCATAAAAAAGAAAATCACCTGTAATTATAATTTTAAATAAATTCGTAAAAATAACAATTTTAATTGGAGAAGAATTCTCGAGAATCCCGAATTGATGGCTAAAGTATCTCGTAAATAAGCTGTAGCCATTGATCAATGTACAGTAATGCCAAAAAAACCGGACCGACCCTTGATATAAAAGAATCCTGTGCTGTGTATTGTATCGAACTGTGGTAATTTCAATATGGATAGTGAAACAGGACGCATGTACTGCTATTTAACGTAAAAATAGGCAGTTATCTTTGCCGAATAGAGGTAGAAAATACCAGATGAAAATGAAACTCTCAAAGTTTTTTCGTCTAAGTTTGAGGCACTGAAGGAAACAGAAGACGGTAAGAATCGAACAAATGCAATAAATTTCATTGTTACAATTAATTATAAAAGATGGATGTGTTTTGTGACTAGCAAAATTTGAATCTGTGAGTCTGAAATCAGCTACAAGGATCGGTCCTGATTTTTTTGCCCCTACTGTACATAATTGTCTAAGCAAACATCTCTGCATGAAAGGATAACAACCGCACCAATCTGTCTCCTCTGCCATCAGAAAGTAAAGATGGATATGTATCACGTAGAAATTTGTGTAGTTCTGAAGACTGGACTAGAATGCTTTACCTGCAGACTTACTAAAGGCTTTACCAACAACCAAAAATGTATTTAAAAATAGGCTTAAGGGCTTTACTAATAGACGGTAATTATACACAGTATTTAAAGGGTGTAAATGATATTTTGTTATTGAAGTATTGTATCAGTGAAGAATTATGTTGTGTCAGTGAAGTGTGTTGTGTAAGTGAAACGTGTTCCTGTCAGTGAAGCTTTATAGTTTATAGTGGCAGTGCAAAGTATTTGAACAGTGAAATGTTTTTGAAGTGTTAGTGAAGTCAGGACAGAATCAGTGAAATGTGTCGTAGTTCCAGTGCAGTGAGTGAGTTGACAGCGAAATGAGTGTAATGTTGAAAGGTACTTGTGCAGATATGAACATATCATACTCGTGGGTTTTAGTTCGAACTTAGGTTTAAGATGTTATTTTAAATGATCGTGTTTCATTTAATTTAGGATATTTCCTATTATTATTATTATTATTATTATTATTATTATTATTATTATTATTATTATTAATTATTAGTATTATTATTAATTATATTTTTAATTAACTCTTTCTTACCTATAGATACCATATGGCAATAATTACCTTTTTAGCATTTATATACTTGTGTGTTACATATGAAGGTAAATTTTGCTGGATAACTTCTATTTCAATACATTTTCATCAATATAGTTTTGTTTCAAATGTTGCCACTCCCGTAACTTGGTCACTGAATTGGTCCTAATACAGCTATTTGTTTCAACATGGATTGCTTGTAAATTTAATTTGGGTTAGAAAGGGTTAATAAGTTTATTATTGTCATTATTGAGTGTAATTAGTTACCACTGCCACTGGGTATATACCCATTGCAGTGTGAATAAATACATACATCTTGATCTAATATGGGTTTTGTTAAATCGAGAGCAATGTCATACATACATACATACATACATACTTTTTACTATACAGTAATGCGATAGATCCAAATTCAGTTTATAAAAACTGTAACTTGTCACTAGGAATCAGTAATTTTATTGGCTAATTTAAATAGCCATCATTTTAATTGTTATTTTGTAATCTCAATTTTCTTGCACTTCGAATCTCGACTTCATCCCATTCCGAATTGGCATTCTATAAACCTGTTAACCCTAATATCTGGACAAAAATGTTTGTTTACGTTACCTTTTGAGCCTTGCACATGGAGTTGATGGCCTGCACGTCATGGCTGGTGTGTCGCGTGTCGTGGAGACATAAGGGGCACACAGGCACCTTACAGACCATGCAGTACATGGACAGCGCTTCATCTTCGTGTTCCGCACACTGGGCGTCCCTACTCTTGGTCTTGCTCCTGAGGGACGCGCGCCCCTGCGAGGGCTCCAGCAGCGTGTGTTTGGCGAGCGGGCCCCGCGCCGGATGGCAGTTCTCCCTGCACGAATCACAATACAACACCTCGCACTGTTCACACATCACAGTAGCGTCCTCCGCCGGCTCCGTCTCGCACAACTGACACTTGAGGGTAAGATTCCGCGTCTCTCCGTACTTATCCACGATACTTTGCATCGCTCTGTACTTGGGGAGGTTGTGGGCGCCGTTCTCGTCGAAGTACACCACCTTGTGACAGACGGGGCACGCTAGGGACAACGCGCTGCTGGCCAGAGGCGGGAACAGGATCCCTTGCATGTTGGGCGTCCCGACGTAGCTGTTCGGGCGACTGTTGCAGACGACGCCGCTGTCCGTCTCGCTGAGGATCGACAGTTTATCAACCTCCTGGTAGTCTGCGGCCCCCAGCTCGCCGCCGCCGCCGCTGCTGGTGCTGCCGGCGGCGGACTCGTTGGCCAGCTCTGCGGCCTGTGTCGGGGGCGGGTGCTGGGAGGCGGGCTGCTGGTGGTGCACGGCGCAGTTGAGACACAGGGCGTGGTAACACGGCAACAGCACCGGGTTGTTGAACAGTTGTTTACACACCGGACACCGCAGCTCGTCCTCCATCCTGCTGCACAATCTCTGCTCGACTGGCGGCGTGCGGCTCCTCGAGCTGTGAGTGAGTGCCGGCCGGCCGGGGAGACGCGGCGAGCGTGGCCTGCCAGCTGCCACCTAGCGGCCAGCTCGCGAACAACAGCGCTCGCTGCGGCCGACGTGTGAAGCACTTGCATGTGTAAACAATACGACGTCTCTCCACGGTTATACCAGCGAATAGGGATTATAAAGAATGGACACAGAGCGAATTTTCCTGTGTTTTGTTTCTCTGTGCGCCGGCGTTTAGTTCTACTTTCAAGCGCTAGAGGTTAGTGTAATCGAGCACACACAAAGATAATAATCTATACTAATAATAAATCTGTAGCCGAAATTTTTCTGGTAATTTTCGATTTTCCAAAAATAATTGGTCCTATCATATATAATTAACCACCCTGAAACCGAAAATCGCTTTTTTTTTTTAATTTTTGTTTGTATGTCTGTCTGTCTGTATGTATGTTTGTTACCTTTTCACGCGATAATGGATGAACGGATTTCGATGAAAATTGGAACATAAATTAAGTTCGTTGTAACTTAGATTTTAGGCTATATGGCATTCAAAATGCATTATTTAAAAGGGGGGTTATAAGCGGGCCTGAATTAAATAAATCGAAATATCTTTCTTATTATTGATTTTTGTGAAAAATATTACATAACAAAAGTTTCTTTAAAAATAATTTGCGGTAAGTTTTATTCCATGCAAAATTTTGATAGGACTGATATTTAATGAGATAAATGAGTTTTAAAATTAAAATAACTGCCATCTTAAGGCCGTGTAATGAATTAAAAAACAAATGACTTCGTCTATAAGGGGCCTTGGATAGCAACAATCGAAAGCTATGAAAGATAGCCTACAGAGAATGTTTCTGTGTTTGTATGAAGTAATATCGGAAGCTAAATTAACCGATTTGTATAATTAATTATTATTTCACCACTGGAAAGTGTAGTTTCTCTAGATGGACATAATGCTATAATGTTATTACAGTAACTTCTGATATAATACAATATAATATAATATAATATGTAATATTATATAATATAATTTAAGTTATTTGAAGGGTTCGGTACCATAGTGGGCCAAGAGCCATTTACTGAATACGTAGAAAACAAGGGTTAAAATTAAGTTATTACCATAATTCAATGGAAACCTATAACAAGTAAAATAAAATATACACATTAAATCTAAATGATGTCAATCTTCATTAAACTATGGTTGCATGTAATAAAAATTAAGAAACATGTTAAAGGAATTGTCATTGCACCAAATGAGTGTCTCTAGACCAAAATGATCGCATTTTAATGATTTGGATGCAATTTAAATTAAGTAACATATTAAACGATTTATCCTTCTATCAAACACGAATGTTCCCTGGATCAAATGTCCTATGTTAATTATGTAATTACTTTATATTTATTTCTAACGGGTGCAGCGGAGCGCACGGGTACGGCTAATTGAGAATAAAGTTGAGACACAGGATCCAAACATCGCCTACCTTATTGCATAATCCAGTAACGCTTTGCTTCAAATAAATTCAAGTTAACAGCTTTTCCTTATTTCTCAGTGAAGAACTAGTTGTAATAATATTTTTTTTTATATTTCAGATATAATAAATTATATTATAAAATAATATAGTAGGCCTACATTATAAAATTATGTATCAAATTCGTTTAATATTTGTATACAATATACAGGCATATAGTTTTACTTCTCATAAGAGTTCTGTTTTTCCATTTTCAGTGCTATCAAATCATTACATATTTTAATTGTTGTTGGGGTCAACGTCTCACCTCTCATTATAAAGGAACTCTAGAGTCTAGACATTACAGTTAATGAAGGATTTATTATTTTATGGATCCATTTTATTTTATTTGAGTACATAATGTACCTAGATGTATTAATTATATGTGTTATATTTTCGCTGTGTCGACTGCTAGCTGGTGTGATGTCAGCGCCAACTCTAGGGAGAAAGCAGAATCTCACGCTCTAGCTGGCTTGAAGGTCATTGAAATCAGTCCGGCTACACCAAAGGTCGACGCGAAGTGTCCATTCTTTATAATCCCTATTCGCTGGTTATACACTGTTGAAAGAAAAGTCGTATAATATGACCAAGCCCCGAATTTTTAGCTTTTAAAAATTAAATGACTTTTTTCAACCCAAGTTTTAGGACTTTTACTATGTTAAATCTCATATTTAGGGATTTATAGGTTTTTATGAAAAAATATAAAAATAAGGAACATTATTAATGTATGTATGTATGTACTGTATTTATTCACACTGCAAATGGGTATATACCCGGTGGCAGTGGTAACTAATTACACTCAATAATTACAATTAATAATAAACACAACTAATAAAAACAATAATTAATAATAATTATAATAATGATACTAACAATAATAATAATAATAATAATAATAATAATAACAATAACAACAAGCATCCCAAATTAAATGAAACATGATCACTTAAAATAACATTTAAAGTAAATCTAATTTGTATCTTAATCCTAAGTTCGAACTAAGACTCACGAGTGTGACAGGTTTATACTTGCACAAGTACCTTTCGGCACTACACTTATTTCGCTGTCAACTCACTCACTGCACTGATTCTATCCTGATTTCACTAACACTTGAAAACCATTTCACTGTTCAAATACTTTGCACAGCCACTTCACTGACACAAACACACTTCACTTACACAATAGACTTCACTGACACTACACACTTCACTGACACAACACACTTCCTCACTGATAGAACACTTCAAATATCAAGATATCAATTACACCCTTCGAATAGTGTATATAATATACTACCGTCTATTAGTAAAGTCCTTAAGCCTATTTTTAAATACATGTTTGGTTATTGGTAAAGCCTTTAGTAAGTCTGCAGGTAAAGCATTCCAGTCTCTGATAGAGTCTTCCAATAAGAGTGTCATACTTTTAAAATGAAACAAATTGTATAAACGAAAGAGGTTTGCTAATTTAATTATCATTATTTTGAAGCACACAAAAAAAAGGCAAACATGTTAGTTTCGACTGTCTATTGTCTATAAAATAAAATTAGAAAATAGAAGAATTTATCGTCGTTGTTCCTGCAATAACTCCTATGCGCAAAATATACAATTTTTCAGTAGGAGGAAAAAACACATTTATTCATCCTATGGCAGCAGTACATAGGGGATTGTGAATTCTTACATTTTCGAAACAAAGAAATATAATTACATATAGGAGAGTTTATTATTTCCTGTATTACTATTTAAGCTATTTAATAGAGCAAAAATCTGAAAATCGATAAATATGTGACATAGGAGTTATTGCAGGAACAACGACGTTATTGAAATCTTTAGTGAAATAGAAGATAATGATTATGATGTGCAAGTGAGCTTACCAAGGTCGAGAATAATTCGCGCAAGAGTTGATCATTTAGAAAAATGGGATGAAATAGCGTTTTTATTAGGTTTCAAATTAATAAACAAACAGCAAACATTGCCATACACCAGATAAAGGATGTAATTATAGCACAAAGTAAAAAAAATATGCTGTTTCACCAGAAACCATGTTTCTAGTAGCATTAAGATATTAACATATGCTTCAGGCAGTTTTCTTATTAATGTTGATGACCAAAGTGGTATTCATGTGTCTACCACAAGTAATTACAAAAGTTTCTAGTTATAGGACATTTGTCACAGCGTTATGTCAACATGTCAACAACACCTGAAGAAAATACAAGGGTTAAGCACGGATTTTATAAGATTTCACGTTTTCCTAACTGTATGAGTGCAATTGACAGTGTAATACAATCATCAGGTGGAGGAGATGCATAAATATTCAGAAATCGCAAGGGATTTTTTTCAATTAATGTGCAAACTGTGTCTGATTCTTCTTCATTCTTGATTCGAGACATGGTGGCTAGGTGACCAGGCTCATTTTATAAATTATAAGGTTATTTGAAGATGAAGAATTTGGTGCTGCTGTTTTAGTTAGAGATAGTGGATATGCTGTACAAAATTATCTCATTAAACCACTGACAAATACACACATGTCAGGGAAACACCGTTTTCAGAAGGCCATTACAAGGACTAGAAATCCAGTAGAGAAGTGCTATGGGGTATGGAAAAGAAGATTTCCTGTTTTAGCTATATATAGGCTACAATTGGACAGAATTTAAAGTGTAATTGTGGCAACAGTTATTTTACACAATATAGCTTGCAATGAAAGTGAAAATATATCCCCTTGATACTGATGACCAGTTGGATGCCATTACCGCTGTGCATAACTTCCCTCAAGCAGCTAACAACCATCCAAATGTAGGAGAAAATAATGTCAGGCGAAACCATCTTATCCATCAGTAGGCCCTACTTTCATTATTTGTTGATGAACCAGAGAAGGAAGAGATTAAATTAATATGAAATAAGTTTAATTCGCTGCAGTATATGTAACATTGTTTATTATTCATGTTAAACTTGTATATTTTCAAAAGTATGTCATAACTTCACTGAAAATTAAGCAATATCAGCACCTTATCCAGCAGTACTTTCATGATTATTTGTTGGTGAACCGCAAAACAAAGGGATTAAATTAACATAAAATAAGTTTAATTTGCTGCAGTATGTAGAACTTGCAAATTTTCAAAAGTATATTGTAACTTCACGTCACTGAAAATTATCCATCAGTATTTTCATGATTATTTGTTGGTGAACCAGCAAAACAAAAGGATTAAATTAACATAAAATTAGTTTAATTTGCTGCAGTATGTTGAACTCGCATATTTTCAAAAGTATATTATAACTTCACTTCACTGAAAATTATCCATCAGTACTTTCATGATTATTTGTTGGGGAACCAGCAAAACAAAGGGATTAAATTGACATAAAATAAGTTTAATTTGCTGCAGTATGTTGAACTCGCATATTTTCAAAAGTATATTATAACTTCACTTCACTGAAAATTAAGCAGTACCAGCACCTTATCCATCAGTACTTTCATGATTATTAGTTGGTGAACCAGCAAAACAAAGGAATTAAATTAACATAAAATAAGTTTGATTTGCTGCAGTATGTAGAACTTGCAAATTTTCAAAAGTATATTGTAACTTCACTTCACTGAAAATTATCCATCAGTATTTTCATGATTATTTGTTGGTGAACCAGCAAAACAAAAGGATTAAATTAATATAAAATAAGTTTAATTTGCTGCAGTATGTTGAACTCGCATATTTTCAAAAGTATATTATAACTTCACTTCACTGAAAATTATCCAGCAGTACTTTTATGATTATTTGTTGGGGAACCAGCAAAACAAAGGGATTAAATTAACATAAAATAAGTTTAATTTGCTGCAGTATGTTAAACTTGCATATTTTCAAAAGTATATTATAACTTCACTTCACTGAAAATTATCCAGCAGTACTTTCATGATTATTTGTTTGGGAACCAGCAAAACAAAAGGATTAAATTAATATAAAATAAGTTTAATTTGCTGCAGTATGTTGAACTCGCATATTTTCAAAAGTATATTATAACTTCACTTCACTGAAAATTATCCAGCAGTACTTTTATGATTATTTGTTGGGGAACCAGCAAAACAAAGGGATTAAATTAACATAAAATAAGTTTAATTTGCTGCAGTATGTTAAACTTGCATATTTTCAAAAGTATATTATAACTTCACTTCACTGAAAATTATCCAGCAGTACTTTCATGATTACTTGTTGGTGAACCAGCAAAACAAAGGGATTAAATTAACATAAAATAAGTTTAATTTGCTGCAGTATGTTAAACTTGCATATTTTCAAAAGTATATTATAACTTCACTTCACTGAAAATTAAACAGTACCTGCACCTTATCCATCATTACTTTCATGATTATTTGTTGGTGAACCAGCAAAACAAAGGGATTAAATTAACATAAAATAAGTTTAATTTGCTGCAGTATGTTGAACTTGCATATATTCAAAAGTATATTATAACTTCACTTCCCTGAAAATTATCCATCAGTACTTTCATGATTATTTGTTGGTGAACCAGCAAAACAAAGGTATTAAATTAACATAAAATAAGTTTAATTTGCTGCAGTGTATTGAACTTGCATATTTTCAAAGGTATATTATATCTTTACTACACTGGAAATTAAGTAGTACGTCATATTAAGCCTAAAATTATTTTTTTAACCTGACGTATACCTTGTGTGGTGTGCCATTAGATGTAACACAATCTCCATAATATTGAATAGGCCTACTAATGATGACATGACTTACTGTAATTGTGTTTTATAAATATTACTACCGATACACAAATATTTTAACACATTATATTGTAGTCACAATTTATGTAATAATCCCACTTCATTATAATTAGGCAGTGATGTTACAAGTTGAAATATATCTACATTTGTATCAAAATTACATTAATGTCCGATTTCAATGACAGAAAGCAACTTATTACTTGAAATATGCATTGTGTTCATTTTCTAACATAAAAGAAAATAGCTGGAGGAAATATTCTGTATTATATTCATGTCTACTAAAATAATGAGAAATGAAACTAACAGAATAGATTTATGAATATTTTGATGTCATGTTATAATTAGGTCTAAATAATATAATTTATTTATCAGCATTTTGATGTCATGTTACAATTGAAGGATTCAGAGCCATAGTTGGCCAAGCGCCATTTATTAAAAACGGAGAAAGCAAGTGTTAAAGTTAAGTGAATATCATAGTTTAATGAAGATTGATATACCATTTAGTTTTAATGTGCATACTTTATATTATTTGCTATAAGTTTATATTGAATTATGGTAATAACTTCATATTAATCTTTGTTTTGTAGGGCCTACGGTTTTAGTAAATGACGCCACTACGGTTCTGAACCCTTCAATTAGGTCTATGCCTATTGTTTTTTTCTTATGTAGTGTTACTATATTATAAATAAGCCCCTACCATATACAAAATATGTGATAGGTGATAACATGCAATAAATTTCGCTTTTCAATTAGAATTAAGTTAAACTACCTAGTGACTAACTTATTACCAGGAGCAGGTATTTATGAAGATTAATTTTATCATTTGTGTTTTTTTAATACTGATGTCGGCGGAGATTGTTGGAGATTGATATGTACTCTTGGCGGAGATTGATTTGTACTCTTGGCGGAGATTAATGGATATTTTGGAAAACCCATTATTTTGGAATTGGAGTATTAACTCAGTATGAATATTATTTTCCAAATAATTAACATTAAAGATTCGTTGGATTCCGGTAAAGGTGCGGTATGGCCTATAGACAATATTTGTTGGATTGAGATTGTATTTAACACACATTCATTAAAAACGAAAAAAAAACTTACAGCCCTCAAATTAACACTTCCAAATTATTAGTGAAATGATTAATTCTCCGTGTTTTGAGTTCACTAATGTAATCAAAACACCTAGAATCCATGTAATGTAACCTATTTGGATACATAACAAATTCAAGTGAAAAAAAAAAATCCGAAAAACTAACAATATTAAATTCGCTATAAAATAATGCAATAATAATAATTCGCTATTAGAACTCTATTTCGCGATTTGTGGTGATTGTTTTATCCGCATATTATTAATCAGAATCACTTAATTCATACGGATGAGTAAAAATGTATTGTATATCTATTACGTCGTGATTATCGCTATCTCCATAAATACCCGGCCCTGCTTATTATTCAGTTATTTAAGAAGCGACATAAATTTAAGTATCTTCTATTTTAAGTAGCATGATAACCCGGTGGGATATGTTGATTATGGTATTATGATTACAGTGAACGGTATAAACTGAATGACATTATGAAAATAGCAAAGTAACACCATAACATATTAGGACCACTACAAAACTTAAGTTATCAATGCTACGTTTCAATATATAATGTGATTTAATATGTAAGGCTAAATTTTTAAATTTAAATAATAAAGAACATAAAGATTTGAATAAAATAAACACCGTAACTACTTCAAAATCTTGTGATTTAAGTTAGCTGCTTGTTTTTTTTTTTATCCTAAGGTCCAATTCCCTATTCCTAACATCATTCTGGCCAATTATAAAATAGGGCCTGTGACTATTACATAACTAGGTTAGGTCTCATACTACAACTACAGTCTAGTATATACAGTCACGAAGCTCAATATGTAATAAATATGCATCCATAGAAAGTTGCTAACCACTAGGATCGCTACTATCGCCTCATTACAGACAATGCGAAATAGTACCTGCACAGTCCATTGTTCCTAGCAACCTCAACAACTTAAGCTTCGTGACTGTATATACTAGACTGTGCTACAACGTTAAAAATAAAGACTGTTTCTCCTAGAGTTATCAAGATCCTGTGGACATCAGGTAGCCCTAATTTGGTGGATGACCGAACTCGTTAAAAAGCTGGATGATTTTCGGAGGGAAAGGAATAATCTAGGGGAAATTAATTTTTATATTAAAATGGATCCACATATGCCACCAGATAATGAATGCATACTATCACAAGACACGAGTTATTGTACGATCTTGCCTATCAGAGAAAAGTGGAATCGAGAATGCTTTCCATTAAATTCAAGAAAACAGCTGATTAAATGATACACAACACTTCACATGGGTATAAATGATTTACTTATTTATGGTAAAAGATATGAATTTCATAATCTCAGAATATATATTTTTTGTCTACCGTAACGGAGCTGATTTTGTTAAATGAAGTAATTGTATATACTCGTATTGCAATTCAGTTACTGTGTATTATGTTTACTATTATGTTCTATAATATATTAAATTATATATACTAGTTCAGTATTATCATTGATCTAATTATATTTCCTGTCATATGTAGCACTAATATTTTCTAGAGCGCTAGTTTCGCAGTGTTTGTGCGTTTATGTGGTCAAAAAGTAGCTGGACATATCATTCCAATTTAATAGCAATCCCACTTACAGTTGTCATGCTTCATTATTATTATGGTTATTATGATGATTATTATTATTTACCGAACTAGATTATACCTTTCGTAGCGTTCTGACGTAAGCATTTAGGGTTAGAGTTTGAACCCTGAAACTCCAGGATATGCTAACCGATAACTTTCCTTACTTGTCTGGGAACGAAAATGCGCTGCGTGGTCATTACGTATGGACGAGAACGTCAGTTAAATGGCCGCCACGGCTTCGTTGAGTAGCGCGTATACTGGTCTTCCAGTTTTCAATAACAGACAAACATCAGGGTCAGTTTAAGGAATAACGCACGTGATATTGTTCCTTAGATCATCAACTGTTTCTGGCTTGTTGGCATAAACCAACGAGTTAGAAAGAGAAAGATATAGAGTGGTCATTGCGCCGCCATGTTTGAAGAAAATTGAACGACCGTCCGCCATGAACTTATGCGCCCAAAACAAAGTGGGCGTGGCGATAAGTGACATTAGAATCCTCAGCTGACGAAATTTCGTTTGCATAAATCAGTTGAACTGAAGTGGAAAAACCTAGTATTTCGTCAAATACGTGCTAGGAACTTATTCTAAACTTATGTACGCTAAATTTAAAAACACTTGAGCTATTCCTAGAAGGAATGCTTAAAGGAATAACCTAAGCAAAATTGTCATGTAGTATGACAAGAAGTCCTAGCAAATATACTGAAGAAAATGTTAATATTCCTAGGTTATTTTAAATGCGACCTGCAAGATTGCCTATAAAATGAACGAATATGATTCGGGTGATTTTTTAAAATTGTTTTCCCAGTCTCTACACGTTGCAAAACTATTTATTATACCATAAGATATATAATGAAAGTAGGCCCTAACTCAAGCGGTAGGGGCACGGCATGTCCCTATCGCTTGATCCGAAGGGTTGCGGGTTCGAGTCCCGCCTCGGGCATGGGTATTATGTTTGTATTAGTGTAAGTAAAACAAAGGAAACAAAGGTAAACAAAAACAGAAAACAAAATATATAACTTTGGTAAACGGCCTCTGGCCGGTCTAAATTTTAAAAGAAACAAAAAGAAATAATAAAAAAAACTGTAGTAAACAACCTCTACCTCCAAGCTTGTAACTTGGATAAAACATGACAAAACACGCTTTCAGTTTTTTTTTTGTTACAGTAGAGTATAATTATCGAAATATGAATGTGAGGCCAACAGCCGGCTGGTCTGTCTGAGCCTTTCAAGGGCTGTGGCACCACAGATTATTATTAGTGTATAATTAAGCACCCACGTACAATAATGGGGTAAGTAGTTACGAAATATATTCATACTTACCCCATTATTGCACGTGGGTGCTCAATTTTGTTCTTTCATGTCTTTCCAGTGAAAATACTAACAACAATACGACCTACCCCAGAGTTTTGCGTTATTTTGGATGCGAGTGTCGAAATATAATTTTAATATTTTATTGCTATTACTGGGTTTGAAACGGAATTGTAGTGGTTTTATCCGTATTTAGTTTAACTTTATTACTAGTGAACCATTTATTTGATTAATCGTTTGTCTTCGAAATAGGCCTACTTCTTATAAGCTACAGCTCATCGTCTTCTTCTATAATCAGTAAGGACAGAAGGAGCAGAAATAAAGGGTGCCGGTGTCGAAATACAATTTTAATATTGTATTGCTATTTGCTTTTCACTGGGTCTGAAACGGAATTGTAGCTCTTTTATCCGTATTTAGTTTAAGTACATTACCGGTGAACCATTTATTTTGTTTATGCCGGGCGTTGTTATACATTTATGCATGAAAAAAATGCTGCTAATTAACAAAACTATAGACTGAACTTCATAAAATTTACATGAAATGTGATATATCAGTTGTCTTTTTCCTTTTGACATTGCAGTTATACGCAGCACCCACAACAGGCATGTTTTTCCTTTGTTTTTTTTTTTTCGTAGTTCTTACCTCCGTTATACAACATTGTAAGCAGACGAATTTTTACAACGGTGGGCGCTTACTTCATATCTGCCGTGTTTCGCGGTGGCACCGCAAAGAGCGCTGTACAGGACAACATGGCCACTCTATATCCTTCTCTTTCTAACTCGTTGGCATAAACCCGTGGCATGGAAGAATACGAAACTTACTCAGTTTCCCGCAACACATGTTAGAGGCGCTAATGTAGAAATTGATCTTGCTGCCATCTGTTGGACGGTGGAGAACTTATTACATCTAGCAGCGCACTAAGTAGCGAAAACAGAAACTAATTACTCCATGCATTTAGCAGCGCACCTAGTGACGAAAATGTTAAACTATGCAGAAAATATTTCTTCCCTCCCACCTTCATCGAATGTTAAAATGTTATGTTTTATTTAACGACGCTCGCAACTGCAGAGGTTATATCAGCGTCGCCGAATGTGCCGGAATTTTGTCCCACAGGAGTTCTTTTACATGCCAGTAAATCTACTGACATGAGCCTGTCGCATTTAAGTACACTTAAATGCCATCGACCTGGCCCGGGGTCGAACCCGCAACCTTGGGCATAGAAGGTCAGCGCTATACCAACTCGCCAACCAGGTCGACTCCTTCATCGATATTCTCAACTAACCCAATTTAAAATAAAACATTTACATTTTTATTTCTCACACCATCTTCCACTGAAAATTCTTACCGGAGCCAACAGGAAGATAAAAAAGACGATCTATTTTACACTACACAATTAAAATAAAACCAGATACAGACAATAAAGTAAAAGGTTAGTAATTGGGATTGTATTCTTTGGGTATTTAGTGTACTACGCAATGGAAAAGTCTGCAAAAACTACTTAGTTCAATTTATTATATTACTATTACTTCAGAATTCATTCAACAACACTATTTTTACAACGTCCATAAACATCACTGTTTAACATACACTGCTTATATACACACACACTTAGTATCACTTTATGTCCACTCATTAGCAAGTTTCTAGCTGCCATCTTGTCTTCTCGAGCATCTCTGTTCGTCTCGAACGAACGGATAAATAGAGAACTCTGGGTAATTTACCCAACACGTAGTTCTAATGTTTACCGCCCACGACGTCGGGCGCTGATCATCTTATTTGAACCCCCTTCCGTCAGATGGTTCTGACCGCAGTTTCATATCCTATTATATATTCATCCATGTCCGTGGTTTAACGTAACTCCATAAGAAGTAATCCAGCAGCGTTAAATCACATGATCTCTGTGACCAGTTAACATCACCACCACGCGAAATAATGAAGCCTTTGAACTTCTCCCTCAAAAGGTCGACTGTTGTATGACACATGGCGCCATCTTGCTGAAACCAGACGTTTCTGAGATCCATACCTTGCAATTGAGGCCAAAAATAGTTCGTTATCATAGCCCGGTATCTTTCTCCACACCGTACACTTTATGTAATGCACGGAATGCTTATCGAACGGATGACCTATTGTCATAATAAATTTCAACGATTTCTACACGTTGTGGAATGATGTAACGTTTCGTGATTATTTGTCAACAACTGTAACCGTGGAGAAAATATGACTGCTATAGCTTCATAAACACGGCAGGTGTTAGGCCTTTATGTTAAAAGTAGGACACTCTTATCGGAATAGCCTTTATATTGCAATTCTACTAAGTTGCTTAACACGGTTCAGTTTTGCATGCGCATAAGCATTCAATCTGGGGAGAATATTGAAAGAATCAAGTTGAAAAGACACATTGAATTAAAATGCACGCAAATTTAGTGTATACAAGGATTGTCAATTTTAAGGGAAGAAGTTGATCTAGCGTAGGTGTGCTCAAAATTGTAAAAGCCCCGATTACACGGATGATGCGCACTGCATAACACACACAGCGTACGGACTGGGCTCCGCAACTACATTGCAGCACCGCCTGTGGCATCGCTCTCATACTCTTAAAATATGGATAATACACTGGATTTGAAAAAGGTAAGAATATACACTGTAATATTCAGTTATTACATTGTGTATTATATTTAATATAGTTATGATATTATTATTGTATCATAGATAATGTTATTTTCATATTGCACCAAACATTGCGGTCTGTTCAACATGTGCATTCTTTTCTGCAAGTAATCGGAAATCTATTTCCAACGAATTCATTCAATGCGCAACTGGATCAAAAGATGCTCATCTGTTAATCGGGATCTATGTTTGGATTTAGAAACTTTCATTCTCTAAAATAATTCTTCGCATACATAAGTCGAGGCAAAGGTAGCTAACATAGTGGCAGCGAATATGCTCATCTTGGGATATTTCGTTTTGTTAATTTTTAATACTTCTATGCTTGTCAAGTCATATTCTCTGCATTTAGTTCTGAAAAAAAAAATGTTATGTTTTATTTAACGATGCTCGCACCTGCAGAGGTTATGTCAGCGTCGCCGGATGTGCCGGAATTTTGTCCCGCAGGAGTTCTTTTACATGCCAGTAAATCTACTGACATGAGCCTATCGCATTTAAGCACACTTAAATGCCATCGACCTGGCCCGGGATCGAACCCGCAACCTTGGGTATACAAGGCCAGCGCTACACCAACTTGCCAACCAGGTCGACTTAGTTCTGAATTCTGCGTTACTCTGTAAATCAATTAACTCGTCCTGGAACTGCACTCTCACGGATTGTACTAAATTTACTACGAAAGGATTAACAAAAAGATTAATATCACTTTCCATACGTCTAAAATCACTAAATCTATGTTCTATGAATTCAAATTTGAGTTGTTCCAGTACACAGATATAATTAACTATATTTTGTTCTGGCACCATAGAGCTCTTTACAAGTTCACCATCCGTGAAAGGTTTTAGTGCCTTAGCTAATTCCCAACACACTACATAACTTGCTCCTAAACATAGACTCTAAATTCTTCGACTCTCTTCAATGTTTGGCCTTTCATTAAGTGCTTTCAATTCTTGAAACTGTATTGCCTCTGAAAAATTATTTTATCATAACATGTATTTCTGTTGAAATAAAATCACCACAATAATAATAATACTTGCAATAGACCTAACAACAGTAATAACAATACTACTACTACTACTACTACTACTAATAATAATAATAATGATAATAGTAACAATAATAATAACAACGTTGGTATATGAATAGGCACATATTACAGAAAACAGCTTCCCTGTTATTTCGGCATGTTCTGGATGGCAGAGCCTATAATGTCGTTTTATGTTGTTCAGTAGTATTCCTGACAGTACCTTACAACATAATAAACTCACAGTCTACTATATACAGTCGCGAAGCTCAATAGGTAGTAAAAATGCAAACATGGATGGTTGCCCACCACTAGGATCGCTACTATCGCCTCATCATCGCAGATCTCTCTCCTAGCAGCAGACAAAATATGTTACACTTTCGTTGTGTTCTTTTGGAAAAATTAACACCTTCCTTCCATTATTGAAATATTAAATGCATAAAGTTAATTTATTATTTTAATGAAGTATATTAAATTCCACCATAAACTCGAAGATACCTGCAAGAAATAGGTTAATATTATTTTTGTTTGTGCAAAACGAACTGAAATTTACTATAATCGCTTCACTCATTCAAGATTATAGCGATAATTAACTATGAAACCAATAAATATTAATTTGCATTTCCCTTTACAACAATAATAATGGAAATATGAATTAATGGATTAACTTACGTGTACCGGTACTTGTAGTGTAGGCTTACGTAGTTGAGGTTAAGCAATAATAATCACACCAGAATTGGAAATAAAACGTGATTATAAATTTTATTGTAACAGACTTTTTCTACGTCTCTAGTAAAGTAACAAATAAAAATAACAACAAAATTAACAGCTATAATTAAAAACATATCCTTTGAAAAAAAAAGTAGGCCTAAGCAATAATAATCCCACCAGAATTGAAAATAAAACGTGATCAATAAATTTCATTAAAACGAACTTAATTTTTCTACGTCTCTAGTAAAATATTATTATTCCAATTATTGTATTTTAGCCATTAACATTTTCATTACAACCAATAACGAACATTTCACAAGCATCAATGTGAAATACGCAACGAGCTAGCACTCGATGGAAATACGACTCAGTCCAAAGTCGACCGTGGAAAGTCTATTGTTTCTAGTTGCTAACCGCTTGGAGCGCTTTATCACGAGATTTGCAAAAAATCACCTCAAGCTTCGCGACTGTATATAGTAGACTGTGGTAAACTCTTTACCGAACGCAAAACAATTAATAGTCTTCCTCCCACACTGTACGGAATGATCGTTTGCTTACAGAAGGTTTTGACTGTGCCATTGTCCCGCACTGTTCGTATGTTTACTAAGTACTTGAACTGCCTTCCGCAGTCATCCGTCGAGCTTCTTCGAAAGAGGAACAGCACGCTCTACATTCGAAGGTTGCGATTACAGAACGTAATCGGGAGTCAGAGAATGAGCATACCTGATCTAGCGCTTAGGGAAATAAAGAATGGGAAAGCAACAGGAGTTGATGGAATCCCCATAGAATTAGTGAAATGCTTGGGTTAAGGCAAGAAGGAAATTTGATCATTATGCAACGAAATACAGGATGGAAGTGAAATAACCCTGCAGATTTTCAGAGCGAATAGCTCATGTTGTATGTAACAAAAAACTATAAAACCAAATTGTGTGAAGTTCATAGTTTTCTCAGGAAAAAATGTTTTTTCCTCAAATATCTAACATTCTCTTATTCGGCAACTATTGCGAGTAGGATCGCCAATTTATTCACGTCCATATAAAATCTAATAAAGAATCATTTATCCCTCTGGCGTATTTCAATAGCGCGAAATGTTTTCGTGAAAATGTAATTTATAAACCATTTAATTTGAAGTCACTGAACAACGAAATAAGATTGCAACGTTGTAGCCAGAGAGGCAGGTGAGAGTAGTTACCTGGACACAAGGTTTCTATACACTCAATAGGTTATCTCATTTTTCATTAGCCAATCAAATGGCTAATTGGCTGATGACGCGCGAAGAGTCCATCCATGTTCATTGGTCCTTTATTTTCAAATTGAAAGAGACATCAGCGTACATTATAAACATAACCGCCTGAAATAAAAACATTACAATGGGTATAAACCAATTGTGTACGTATCATGGCATAATATAAATACGTTGAAAGTGTTTATACCGTGTATATAAAAACAGTACTTACATTTGTCACTGCATTATTTTTCTGTATTTCTTAACAATTCGTCTGCTCTCAGTGTCTGCCGTCCGTTTTCGTCTGTTAGTTTTCCAGTCTTGTGTTTATAAAAATTCTAATTTTGAATGTTATTTAATATCTCATTCTAAAGTTTGGAAAGAGGGGCATGTATCGGTAATGAAATATAAGCCACACGTTCATTTGCAATAGTCATTATAACTCAACAATGAAGTGTCACTGGAGGCTTTTATGATTAACCCACTGAATATACCATAAGGACAAAATGTCATAAATCGTTAATATAAAGTCAATATAACTAGAATTATAGTGAAAAAGCATTAATGGTATCAGTCGCTAACACTCCATCCCTTTGCTATGCGACTATTAGTATAAGTAGCATGATTATTTTGTTAATTGTAAGTTGTTTACGACCCAGCAAAGATTACAAAAGAAAGAAAATAATTTGAAGCTTAACATAGATTAACCTAATCTAATTATGCAAAGCTCGTATTAACATAGGCTACTTATACAGGATGTTTAAAAAAATACGGGGCATAATTTCAGGTATGTATTTCCCACATGTAGACAATCAAAATAGTTAATTACAACATGTATCCGGAAATGCTTTATTTCCGAGTTATGGCCTTCACAACATTGAAATTCACCGGAACGTTTTTCTTTCCGCAGGTCGTTGCCGTCAAAGGAGACATTAAGAGGGCACTCTGACAGTTCATTCCGAGGCGAAGGTTACATTCAATACTTGGATCGAAGGTTTCCTGATCGATGGATAGGTAGAGGTGGCCCAATTGATTGGCCTCCACGCTCACCTGATCTGAACCCTCTCGATTTCTACTTGTGGGGCCATTTAAAATCATTGGTTTATTCGTCTCCGGTGCCTGATTTGGAACCCCTTGGGAATCGAATTGTGGTATGTTCTGAGGACATACGCGATACTCCTGGAGTTTGGGATCGTGTTCGCAGGTCAATGAGACATCGATGTGAGGTCTATATTCAAGCAGGAGGTAGACATTTTGAACATCTTCTGTAATGACAACGACCTGCGGAAAGAAAAACGTTCCGGTGAATTTCAATGTTGTGAAGGCCATAACTCGGAAATGAAGCATTTCCGGACACATGTTGTAATGAACTATTTTGATTGTCTACATGTGGGAAATACATACCTGAAATTATGCCCCGTATTTTTAAACACCCTGTGTAGGCCTACGTGATTTATTTAAACTTACCTGTAGGCTTTAACATTCTCGGTCGTTTCGGCTTTATTTTCATTAAAGCTGATCGAAAATCAGGAACAAAATAATCATCTTTAAAATGATCAGAGCATACTCTGCTTGTACCAGGATTGGATTTATCCTGTCTTTTGCACACAATTACTCATTTTTTTTCTAATTCCTAAATCTTTAGGAATGGTAAAGAGAGACAACTCTTTACTTTTATCGTTAGAATTTTTGCATACCGCAACAGCACACCTCTGACGTGGCATAATGCATTCAAAACAACATAAACAAGAAAAAACACGAGATACTGTTTTGAAGCATTTGAGCTTTGGCGCGCTCAGCTATCTTGTGACGTCAAAATCGCTCTCCTTTTCCCGTCGATCCCTCGTCAACAAGCTCGACACTAATGCAACCTATGAGAAGTTTAGAAGTCTTGGACAGATAGCCCTGAGTTCGTTTATCTCTTATATGTGTACTACGAGAAGAGACAAAGGGTGTGTTAGCGGCGATGTTGCCGGATTGTTGAAATTTTCAATTTAATTATCTAATTAAACGTACATCACAAAACGTAATATAGGGTTTCTATTCATTTAAATGTACCCTATCGTCTCTTTCAGTATGCAGGTTATTTCCCCTTTATCCTGTATATGAGAAAGCGAATGGCCTGAAGATTTTGTTTTTACTTCTTTATTTTAAGGAACGAGTCCTAATGCAATCTCTGTGAAGAGAAGAGAACTTCATCATAATTTGAGAACTTCTGGAAGCAGTAAATTGGCAAACAATTTCATTTCTTGGCTGACGAGATTAAGCTCAGATTCAGGAAGAATTCAGACAATGCTGTGATTTGATAGTAGACAAACCTAAACAGGCATTCGGAAATTCGAATGATGAAAACACTGCCAGACAATTTTCAAGAACGCAGGACTTCCAGCCCAAATTACGAAACTAGTCCTAGATTTGATAAATAATATGCATTATATATTGATGGTGGTGTCGTGGGCATGATATATATATATATATATATATATATATATATATATATATATATATATATATATACATATATACTAGCCGTACCCGTGCGATTCCGCTGCTCCTGTTAGAAATAAATATAAAGTAATTACATAGTTAAAATAGGACGTTTGATGCAGGGAACATTCTTGTTTGATAGAAGGATAAATCGTTTAATATGTTACTTAATTTAAATTGTATTTAAATAATTAAATTGCGGTCATTTTGGTCCAGAGAGCAATCATTTGGTGCAATGACAATTCATTTAACATGTTTCTTAATTGTTATTACATGCACCCGTAGTTTAATGAAGATTGACATATCATTTAGTTTTAATGCGTATACTTTATATTACTTGTTATATGTTTCAGAAGTTACTGTAATAACATTGTAGAATTATGTCCATCTAGAGAAACTACACTTTCCAATGGTGAAATAATAATTAAACAATTAATTAGCTTCCGATATTACTTCATACAAACACAGAAACATTCTCTTAGGCTATGTTTAATAGCTTTCCATTGTTTTTGTCCAAGGTCCCTTATAGACGAAGGCATTTGTTTTTATTTCAGTACAGCGCCTTAGATGGCGTTGTTATTGTAATTTTAAAACTCATTTATCTCATTAAATATCAGTCCTAACAAAATGTTGTATAGGATAAAACTTATCGGAAATTATTTTTAAAGAAACTTTTGCTATGTAATATTTTTCATGAAAATCAATAATAAGCGAGATATTTCGGTTTATTTAATTCAGACCCCCTTATAACTCCCCTTTTAAATAAAGTACTTTGAATGCCATATAGCCTAAAATCTAAGTTACAACGAACATAATTTATGTTACAATTTTCTTAGAAATCTGTTCAGCCATTATCGCGTGAAAAGGTAACAAACATCCAGACAGACAGACAGACAGACATACAAACAAAAATTTCAAAAAGGCGATTTTCGGTTTCAGGATGGTTAATTATACATGTTAACACCAATTATTTTTGGAAAATCGAAAATTACCAGAACAATTTTGGTTACAGATTTATTATTAGTATAGATATACGAGGAAGAGTCAAAAAGTAACCTTAGTAACCGTTATATTAATTGAATATGTACAATAAGACTACAAACACTTCATCACTTTTCAACGTAGACCCAACTACCTTCAATGCAAGTGTTCCTGTTATACTATGTTAAAAGTGATGAAGTGTTTGTAGTCTTATTGTACATATTCAATTAATAAATCAATTATTCAGGTTACTTTTTGACTCTCCTTCCTATGTGGAAATTAGAGAATTTGCCCGTAATACCGCCAGATATTTCATTCAAAAGTGTCCATGGTACATTATCCCCCTCGACATCATAAACTGATCTGAAATAATATCATCTGCATTTTTTCCTGTAGAAAAATTAACTGAAGAAGCCCAAGAAGTGCGCAACAAGGATTTTTAAGAATTTCCGTGAGTATTACTCAAAGAAATCTAATCGGGGAGGGGACGAACGATGATGTTTTAAACTTACTTTTAGTCAGTTCTGATCCCATAATTACAAGCAAGTGAACTATTAAAAAAAAGAAAAGCCTTGAACACTTTCCAAATGAAGCAATAGAGTTGCTGAAATCTCCAACTTTGCAGATCTTTTGCCATAGTGGTGGTGATGTAGGAAGTGTTGATTACAGCAGCCGAACCATTTGTGATGACCGTGGTTTCACTTGGGATTCTGAAGAGGAATTCTATCTTTAAAGGAGAGCACAATGTTCATTCATTCATTCATTCATTCATTCATTCATTCATTCATTCACTCATTCACAGTGTTCTGCCCAAGGACAGGTCTTTCACTGCAAACCCAGCATTCTCCAGTCTCTCCTATTTTCTTCCTTCCTCTTTGTCTCCTCATATGATTCATACAGGGTGATTCAAAAGTCGCGCGACATAGGACATCTCCATTATTATCGTAAGCACAAAAAATAGTTTCAAATAAATGTTTTAGATATTGATACGTGTAGTTCATGTGCAAAATTTAAAGAAAATCGTAATAGCCATTTTTGAGAAAATTGCAACAAACATGTTCGCGATTCAAGTAAAGTACCAGTTTGGTTGGGGAAAATGCATCCAAAACTTAGGTGCCACATCTCTGGAGGGTACGAAACTTAAATTAGAAATGTGGTTTGGGTTGCGCGTCTTAATTAATAAATTGTGTTTTTTATGTTGACAGGTGAGTAAGTTGAGACTCACAATGGCAAATTGAAACATTTTAGCACTTGAACTTTCACGACCTGTGAAATTGTTCCACATGCACACTAATGGAGTAGGTGTTCAAATTGGTGGCCATTTTGTTGACGGCACATCCATACACGGTTGAGGTAACTGCTTCGCATATTTCGTAACGCTGCAGGTGTTATTTGTGTACATTCTCTCCTGATACTGTCCTGCAGTTCATCCAGTTTTCGGGGTCTGTTGCTGTAAACTAGTTGTCCCCAGAGAAAAAAGTCAAGTGGCTTAAATCTGGCCACTTACCCGGCCATTCCACTGGATCCTTGTGACCGATTCAACGCCCAGAGATAACTTCATTCAGCAATTCGCGGAATGTTAATCTGAAATGCGGTGTTGTTCCATCCTGCCGAAAGAAAAACCCACGTCTTCTTTCTAGGGGCAGATCATCCAAGTAGGACAGCAGCGTAGGCCTCGAGATGCTATCTGTACAGTGGAGCAGTGAGCTTGTTCAGAAACATGGGACCGATGACAAATCCCTGTGCATGCCACACCACACATTTAATCTTAGGTCAAACTGATTATGAGCCTCTCTACAGCTATGTGGGGGGTTCTCGGTTGCCCAGTACACAGCGTTATGTCGATTCACTGTTCCGTTTAAATGGAAACAAGCCTCATCGCTCCAACAAATATCAGCTTCAAGATTTGGCTGGCTCGTTCGTCGTCCAAGAAACCACTCACAGAACTGCACCCGCATATCTGTGTCATCCCCATGCAGTTCCTGCAAAAAGTGCATACGATAGGGATGGAAATGATTGACGGATAGTGTCCTGGACACGGACGCTTGACTGGTGCCACATTCTTGCGCCACTTGCCTGGTTGACCGTGATGGACTGACTACCAGCTTAGCTAGTACACTAGCTGCGTTTGCATCCCCTGTTGCTGTACGAGGCCGCCCTGAACGTTTTTTGTCGTGGATACTGCCTGCTGTCTTGAACCGTTCCAGTAAACGACCAATGCTTTCGTGATGTGGGGTAGGTTGATCTGGATGCCGTCTGTGATATTCTTCTGCTGCTTACCGTAGACTCAGGCCTCCCGCATGGATGAGAACCATTTCCACCCTCTCAGGAATTGTGTACATTGTCTGTTGCTACCCGGTTCACTGGTGAAACTAGCACTTACTCATCTGTCTACACAAAAAACACAATTTATTAATTACGGCTCGCGACCCAAACCACATTTCTAATTTAAGTTTCGTAAGCTCCAGAGATGTGGCACCTAAGTTTTGGATGCGTTTTCCCTAACCAAACTGGTACTTTACTTGAAACGCGAACATGTTTGTTGCAATTTTCTCAAAAATGACTATTACGATTTTCTTTAAATTTTGCACATGAACTACGCGTATCAATATCTAAAACATTTATTTGAAACTATTTTTGTACTTACACTAATAACGGAGATGTCCTATGTCGCGCGACTTTTGAATCATCCTGTATATCTTAATGTTGTCTATCATCTGATATCTTCTTCTGCCCCGAACTCTTCTCCCGTTTACCATTCACTCCAGTGCATCCTTCAGTAGGCAGTTTCTTCTCAACCAGTGACCCAGCCAAATCCTTCTCCTCTTTCTAATCAGTTTCAGCATCATTCTTTCTTCATCCACTCTTTCCAACACAGCTTCGTTTCTTATTCTGTCTGTCCACTTCACACGCTCTTTCCTCCTCCATATCCACATTTCAAATGCTTCTAGTCGTTTCTCTTCAGTTCGTCGTAAAGTTCATGTTTCTGCCCCATACAATGATACACTCCACGCAAAGCACTTCACTAGTCTCGTCCTTAGTTCTTTCTCCAGAAGTCCGCAGAAAATGCCCTTTCTTTCTATTAAAAGGTTCCTTTGCCATTCCTATTCTCCTTTTGACTTCTTGGCAGCAGCTCATATTACTGCTTATAGTACACCCCAAGTATTTGTAGCTGTCCACTTGATGTACTGCCTCATTTAGAATTCGCATTCCTATAACCGTAGACTTCGTCTTGTTGGCATTTATCTTCATTCCATACTGCTCACAGCTGTCATTTAGCTCCAGAAGCATATCTTTTAGAATCATTTCTTCTTCTGCTAACAACGCCATATCATCGGCAAATCTTGTATACTTTATTCTTCTTCATCCTACTATCACTCCTCCTATGTTCTGAAAACAGTTCTTCACTAAATTCTCCAAGTAGATATTGAACAGGGTACGTGATAAAGGGCATCCTTGTCGTACCTCTCTCTCTATTTCACTTCCTTCTGACATTTCTATTCCTATCCTGACTTTGACTCGTTGCAGTTTTTCTTGGGAAAAGTAAATGCGGTAGCTTCCCGCTGCTTTTCGCACACAACTCTCTCTTTCGCATTTTAAAAGATCCCAGGGGGCCCCAGCGCGCTGCAGCGTGGAGGTGAGGAGAGTGGATTTGACTAATTAGGCCCTCCGGACTTCACAGAAATTTACCGCAAGGGTTAGATATCAGTTCTATCAGGGTTTTTGACCCGATCAAAGACCGGGAAATCCCAATTAGCCTTTGCCCCCCAGCACAATGTTGTGATATTAAAATTTAAAGTTCACATGCTTCAGTTATTATGCTCTATAAGTATAAGTAATGTAATGCTTTAAAAAATTATCTATGCCTTTTCATAACAATAGGCTACTAAAAATGATAGGTTCGGGAGTAAAACATGGTAAGTGACATTTTAGTGTTTTGAAGTTATTAGGTAGGTAAACATTTATACATGGAAAAGTTTCTATAGTTATCAGGAAAGTAAAATCCGTATATGTATTTCTGCCATCTGTTGAGATGTTGGAAAACTAACTACTGCATTAGATGCAGAATATAAGATACCATATATACGATACATGTCTCATTTTTTACCAAAATGTCATTACCGTGTTTGACGCCCGAGCACCTCAAATATGAAAATAAATATGTGACTTAGAAAGCCAATCATAAAGTTTTTTTTTTTATTTAATGCCAACTTTCAAGGCCCGTTACCCAACTGTGTGGCGATGGGTAGCTTTCAATTGCTGCTTGCACTAGTGAAAAAGGCATGCACTATTGAATAATATGTTTGGTGCATTATTGCATGCATCGCTTGCATGCGGAGAGTTGAAGGAAAAATTGAACCCTGTAGATGCACTTTAAGTGAAGAATCCAATTTATCATCATACAGTTTAGATAAAAGTTAAATGTTGAATTCAACTCTCAATCTATGCAATTTTATAATATTATTTTCCAACAATGCTCAATTTTCAGAACTGTTTGCAAGAATTATGCAGATTTCTCTAATTTCCAATCTTCAGTAGCCTACTAATCGAAATGTTTCTCAGAAAAGATATCTGCCTGCAATTTTGAGAAACTTGATGACGTGAAAAACCTCTAGTAGATACTTAATATTTTAGGAGAAAAATTCGCTCCGGCGCCGGGGATCGAACCCGGGTACTTGGTTCTACGTACCAAGCGCTCTGACCACTGAGCTACTCCGAATTCAATCCACAGCACCGGATCAAACCTTCCTCCATCGATGTTTCCCTTTGTGGCCTGACTCCAAGTTAGGCATATACAGGGACATCATTTTATTTTTACTAACATTTCTAATATTCACCTGGCTATACCCTTGGATCAACGATTGAGAAGCAGAAACACCGTTTGGTACCCTCTTCCACGACTGAAGTTCGATGATACTGGTGTAAAATACAAACAAATCACTTTACTAGGTATAGGAGGGAAGAAAAGTAGTTCATCCATTTATGTAAACTAGGAAATATCACGATTTTGAGTTTGATAATTTTCATTAGGTTTCTGTTTAATCAAAATACAGTACAGTATTAAAGTGTTTTTACTCACGAACTGAGCTGTCCATGCTGACGTATTCATTATACAGTGTATATTATACTGTCTACAGCACATTAGCGTACAATATAGAGAATGAAGTTAAATTGAAAAATAATCATAATATGGATATTTAAACACATTTTTGAAAAGGGTGGCCGTTCATTTCGATACAGGCTTCAGTTCTAGTGTGCATATTATCGCATTATAGACTATTGTACGTAATTCCAATTACCAGATTCGTACTTCGTATCAGTAACTCATGTTGAAATAATTCTGTACCTACTCTATAAAAGAGTACCTTACGTACTGTAAATTCAATCGTCACTTCTGCCCGATCTGAAAAGATAAAGTCGTAGAAAGGGAGGAAATTACTTAAAGAAACCCTTTTATTTAAGTTATTTTAAACAAATGTAGGGGTATAATATTACGTAGACGTTAAATTCCTAACAGAAATTAATATTCTCAGAAAAGAGCTAAGACAGCCCAGGTACTAGCCTTTACAGAGAGGTCAATAGAAGCTAGTGGGGGAAACCGGGATGCGACGTAGGCAAATGGACGACAGTACCTGTGCGAAAATGATTCAATATATAAAGCTCTTTCGTCACTGGAAAACGCGAACATATTTTTGGAACGTACTGTTTACTATGACCGTAAGGCTACTATGACTGTATATGCGGTCTTGGATCTGTGTGGGGGACGGTTGAACTTCATTAGTAGAAGGGGTGGGAGTGAAGTACATTCAAAAACTCAGGTAGGCCCTACAATAAAAATTGAAGTAAAAATAAAATGATGTCCCTGTATAATGACGTGTATCCAATGTCAACTGCCATTATACTAGGAGCGCTCTCAACTGAGTGCCTTGTTGGCCCGGAATCCGCAGTTATTATGCACTGCTAGCTGAGAGAATATATATGCCTAACTTGGAGTCAGGCCACAAAGGGAAACGTCGAAGGAGTAAGGTTTGATCCGGTGTTGTGGATTGAATTCGGGGTAGCTCAGTGGTCAGAGCGCTTGGTACGTAGAACCAAGGACCCGGGTTCGATTTCCGGCGCCGGAGTGAATTTTTCTCCTAAAATATTAAGTGTCAATATTACAGATAAATTCTGTAGGACAAATTAATATATCTATTATGCAAATCTAGTCTTTCAGGTAAAGCTCCCTGTAAAGCAGATTTGAATAATTTCAAGGGAAAAATTGTTCCGGGGCCGGGTATCGATCCCGGGACCTCTGGTTGAACGTACCAGCGCTCTACCAACTGAGCTACCCGGGAACTGCACCCGACACCGTCTCAACTTTTCCCTTTATATCCACACAACTCGCGTGGGCTGACGAAACGCCAGAGACCCACATCGAATGCACACAATCTCTGTGTGACTTGGAAATGTGGCTTTCTGTTAACGTACACAGTGACGTATATATTATGCAAATCTAGTCTTTCAGGTAAAGCTCCCTGCAAAGCAGATTTGAATAATTTCAAGGGAAAAATTGTTCCGGGGCCGGGTATCGATCCCGGGACCTCTGGTTGAACGTACCAGCGCTCTACCAACTGAGCTAACCGGGAACTGCACCCGACACCGTCTCAATTTTTCCCTTTATATCCACACAACTCGCGTGGGCTGACGAAACGCCAGAGACCCACATCGAGTGCACACAATCTCTGTGTGACTTGGAAATGTGGTTTTCTGTTAACGTACACAGTGACGTATATATTTTGCAAATCTAGTCTTTCAGGTAAAGCTCCCTGTAAAGCAGATTTGAATAATTTCAAGGGAAAAATTGTTCCGGGGTCGGGTATCGATCTCGGGACCTCTGGTTGAACGTACCAGCGCTCTACCAACTGAGCTACCCGGGAACTATAATATTCTCTAGTAGATAATTTTGCATTGGCCAAAGTTTCTGACGTGACATAAATGCACGAAACAGGATGCCTAGTTTTACTTCTCTTTGATAGAGGCTGTAATATGGGCTCTACAAAAGTGTCCCCTTGAATCGGTTGTCCAAGATCATAGCTGCAAACCTGTGAATTTTCAGTGTCTAACATGGTGAACACAAGGCATGGCGGGTTATTAACAGTAGCCTAATTGCAACAAGCAATCGCACATTAACATGGAACGACTTAGTACATGCCAAGGACGTTAAAACTGAGCTCTATCTGTTCTTGTAAAATGCTTATCGCGACAGTTAATGCACTTTTGTAGCGTATCAACCAACCTTCAACTGTTACAGTTGAAATAACGAGTTGGACATTCAAGTAAGAACAGGCCGAGGAGTCACGCCAGAAGTTTACAAATTGTCTACAAGAATGGTAAATTTATTATCATTATCAATAATTTGATACTTAACAGTAGAAAAGTGCAGTCCACACCTGTGGAGTAACGGTTAGCGAGTCTGGCCGCGAAATCAGGTGGCCCGGGTTCGAATCTCGGTCGTGGCAAGTTGCTTGGTTGAGGTTTTTCCGGGATTTTCCCTCAACCCAATATGAGCAAATGCTGGTTAACTATCGGTGCTGGTCCCCGGACTCATTTCACCGATATTATCACCTTCATCTCATTCAGACGCTAAATAACCTAACATGTTGATAGAGCGTCGTAAAATAACCTACTAAAAGAAAGGTGAAAAGTGTAAAATTTATTAACAGTGTTTTATTAATAAATAAGTTTCGCTACTGAACAATTTTAAGAATATATTTTTTTAGAACTGAATTTATAATATTTAAGATAACTTTTCACTAATCTTCATCAATAGTTTGATGATACTATTAAAATTAAGAGACAAACAAACTCACAATTTATGAAAGGTGTTAAGTCCATAAACATTTCACAGGTACTATGATCCATTTATTATCCGTAGATCTATTAATTTCTTCAAACACTTCTATTAAAGTGGTTTTGCAGACTGGAAGTAAATCACCCTCACCACTTAAAGTTAAATACAGCCAACTTTCATCATGATTATTATACTTTATATGTTGACGTCGTTGTATTGGTATGACAGTAAAGAGACCCAACAGAAATGTTGATAGTGTTGAATAATCTTGGTCATAGAACTTAGAAAATAAAGCTATTTACTACTATTTACTATTCGTTTGTCAGTACATTGCATTTTATTCTGCATTTTTATGACGCTTACAATAAAGAAAAACGTGCTAATTTAATGCTAGAGGTAATACATTATGGGCCGTATTCATAGACATTCTTAGCGCGGGCTTCCGGTGGATGATCAGCGTTTTTCGTATTCATAAACCAGTGTTAGCGATAGGATATGATTTGAATTCTGTACAAGTAACCAGTGGATAGCCGGGGCTAGCTTACTACGCTCGTAGCGCGTGCTGCGAAATGTCTATGAATAGCACCCTTTGTGTCTATGTGATTAATAGCCCTACATTACCTACGTATTATGTTTTATATAAGATTTAACTACGCTGATCTTCCTGTTTGTAGGAAACGCCACGGTATGTAATCAGATCACCATTAACACGACAAATAACAGAGGGAAATCAAAACGAATGGCACATTGCACTTTTGTTATGAGAGAGTTCTGGCAACTTTGCATCACTGACATCTTTTGATGGTCTTAATAACAGTCTACAATCTTCTGTGGACATAGCCCTATTCATATGTAATGTATCTTGGAAATCTGCACCTTTCTAGTGAAATATTATTATTTTTTTTTTTAATTTTGGCACTTATCACCTTTCTACTGTTAAGTAACCAATGTTAACATTCTTATTATTGTTTTAGATATTATTTATTTCAATTAATTACACTAACAAATACAGTTTTTGCACAGATAAACAGAATGTTATTATCAAGTCAGATACGTTGATTACGAATTTGTAATCAAATTTTGTCCACCACGTCAGGTTTAAGAATACTTTAACGAACATATTTTATCAATAGCCATTTTACATGCAGTGCTTCTTTAGTTTCCATCCATTATATGAGCCGTTCAGAGCAGAAGTGGTGTAAGTCAAAATTAGGCAATAAGGTTTAAAGTAAAAATTCTGTAAAATACAGCGCAAAATAGCAATTAATATGTCCTTCTTGCTATCCACTGACTACTAATAGTTTAAATAAATTGAATATTAATTGTTTCTTTGCGCTGTATTTTACAGAATGTTTACTTTAACTCTCATTACCCATTTCTGACTTACACCACTTCTGCTCTGAACGGCTCATATTATTATCGCCGCGGCCTCATAGTTAACATGTCGGCACCATACAATAACTTGCCGTGTGCTTTTAAAACATAGCTTTGCCGACCGATTGTTGCTCTGTAGGTTTCACTCTAAGCTCACGTTGTCACGTCTACTTCCTCGATAAGAATAAGCACTAGTTTGTTATATTGTTATATTATTATTATTATTATTATTATTATTATTATTATTATTATTATTTCATATACGAGTACGTTGACATTCTTAACTCTTAATAATACGAGCTTTAATAATAATTTTTAATCACATACCTTAATGTTCGTCCTCAGCACAAGACATTGCAACCTCGGTTTTAGTCCACGTGGATTAGACAAGTAGGTGTCATTTTATAATGCAAGCAGCTTATTGGTTGCAACACTGAAATTGAGGCGAGTGATTGGAGCGGCGACACAATAAATTGAAAACAATAATACAATTAAATTTAAAGACCTGCTGAATGTTACGTACGAGGCCGCTCAAAGATCTGCCGAATGTTAAGCATGAGATCGCGGTGATAATACCAACAATTATACTAACAGCTTCTTCGCTTAACTGATTTACGATTGTTGACTGTGAAATGTTAAGAGGGTGACTGGTAACATGAACAAGGCATTCAGTCTGAATTTTGTTCAGGTGGAGTGCAGAGGTTTCGATAGTAGTGTGAGCTGTTCTGTGTGAAATTATGAAGAAAAAAAAGAGTAGGTGTAAAAACTCTCCGAATATTTTTTATTACATATGTGGCGAGTTTACTCCGAAATTTCAGTGGCGGCCAATTACTTAACTTTTCAAGACAGTCTATAGATTTTAATTCAATTCGGTCTTGGGGACCAGGATCGTTCCTGCGTGCCTCATATAAGTTGCACAAGATGTAATGTAAGACTGAGTCAGTGGTTCAGTGGTTAAAGGGCAAGAATTATCACTTAATTTTCGGTGTGCCAATGGTGTGGCGTGAACAAAAAACCATGAAGATGATTGGTTATTTCTGCTTAACTAATGTAACTGGTTTTTCTTAAAAAAAATAAGAGAGTCATTCAGTACCCTAATCTCCTTCAGTCCCAAGATCAATATCCATGGAGAAAATTTACCTGTTCCCATCCCACCTGTTACATGGCAAGAAGAATCGAAATCTGACAAAATGTCATCTGATGATATGCAGCCCTCTACATCAGGGGTGCCAGGCGTGTTCGGTGCTCGAGGCTCTCCCGGGAGCCACGTACTGAAAGACGAGTTGTCTTCGGTTCTTGTAGCGAACAGAATGCGGCAATTTTTTTTCACTTTATTATAATATTACTGTAGTCTGATTGAGGCAGCACTGACATAAACCGCATTGTTATTTTAAAACTCATCTTATATCTCGATAATCCATGTTGAATCTTCCGTACACTACTTTTAACACTTGAATACAAATAATTAATTAAATGGCGATCTTACTCGTGTTAATTATGTAAGCATGTGTGGCTTACAGCTGTTTCGGTGCTACTTGACATCATCCTCAGAGCCTACTATATCTCGGCGTTATCTCAACTTCGCTGCCTGTTGTGTGGGTGCGTTCGTGTGATGAAGAGTTGTGTCAAATAGTGTGTGTGTTCTGAAATTGATCTGTGTGTTGAGAATTTGATTAGGGTGCGTTTTAGTGTGTCTGTATATTTCATATTGTTCTAGTGTGTTGAGTTTTTGGTTTTTGGGTTGTATGTGTAGGATTTCAATGTCTGTATTTATGTTATTGTATGTGTGGTTAGCATTAGTTATGTGTTCGGCATATGTAGATGTATTGTGTCCTCTGGTTATTGCTTTAATGTGTTCTTTGTATCGCGTTTGGAATGATCTGCCTGTCTGTCCATTCTAGAAACTGTCGCAACTATTGCATGTGAGTTTATATACGTCTATGTGGTTGTGTTTATTTGTTTGTGTTGTTTGTGTGTTGAGATGTCTTTGTAGCGTTTTTTTCTGTTTGTATGCTATATTGTATTTCTGTTTTCTCAATGAGGATGCGATATTGTGGAATGGTGTAACCAGAGTATAGGTAATTATAAGTATGGACACTTCGCGTAAGTACCTTTGATATAGCCGGACTGATTTCAATGACCTTCAAGCCAGCTAGAGCGTGAGATTCTGCTTTCTCCCTAGAGTTGGCGCTGACATCACACCAGCTAGCAGTCGACACAGCGGAAATATAACACATACAATTAATACATCTAGGTACATTATGTACTCAAATAAAATAAATTGGATCCATAAAATAATAAATCCGTCATTAACTGTAATGTCTAGACTCTTGAGTTCCTTTATAATGAGAGTTGAGACGTTGACCCCAACAACAATTAAAATATGTAATGATTTGATAGCAATGAAAATGGAAAAACAAAACTCTTATGAGAAGTAAAACCATATACCTATATTATATTATATTATATACAAATATTGAACGAATTTGATACATAATTTTATAATGTATTATATTATTTTATAATATAATTTATTATATCTGAAATATAAAAAATTATTATTACAACTAGTTCGTCACTGAGAAATAAGGAAAAGCTATTAACTTGAATTTATTTGAAGCAAAGCCTTACTGGATTATGCAATAAGATAGGCGATGTTTGAATCCTGTGTCTCAACTCTATACTCAATTATTATCTTAGCCTATGCTCGATTACACTAACCTCTAGCGCTTGAAAGTAGAACTAAATGCTGGCGCACAGAGAAACAAAACACAGGAAAATTCGCTCAGTGTCCATTCTTTATAGTCCCTATTCGCTGGAATGGCCTAGGGACGAAGGGGGATTGCCTGCTCTAAAACTGGGTGCGCAGCGAACCTTAGTGTAGTCAGCCGGTGTGGGTTTTGAAATGCGCCTAGCTCGAGGGTTAGCGCAATAGATCGTAACAGATCGCAGTGCTGAGCCATAGTGCCTCGCCCGAAAATTCCATTCCATTCCAGCTACTATCGAGTGAAAAGGCAACAAACATACATAGGACAAACATTAAGAAAATGCGACATGTTAACACCAATTATTTTTCCAAAAGCGAAAATTATCAGAAAATTCAGGCTACAATTTCATTATTATTATAGATTTCAAGTGAAATTCATTCATTCAAAGCCACCGGCGTAGCTCAGCCGGTTAAGGCGCTTGCCTGCCGATCCGGAGTTGCGCTCGGACGCGGGTTCGATTCCAGCTTGGGCTGATTACCTGGTTGAGTTTTTTCCGAGGTTTCCCCAACCGTAAGGCAAATGTCAGGTAATCTATGACGAATCCTCGACCTCATCTCGCCAAATATCATCTCGCTATCATCAATCCCATCGACGCTAAATAACCTCGTAGTTGATTCAGCGTCGTTAAATAACCAAATTAAAAAAAAATTCATTCATTAATTTACTTACGTACTGATTCATTCATTCATTCATTCATTCATTCATTCATTCATTCATTCAACGGTTAGCGCGTCTGGCCGCGAAAGCAGGTGGCCCGGGTTCGATTCCCGATCGGGGGAAGTTACCTGGTTGAGGTTTTTTTCCAGGGTTTTCCCTTCAACCCAATATGAGCAAATGCTGGGTAACTTTCGGTGTTGGACCCCGGACTCATTTCTTTCTGGCGCTAAATAACCTAAGATGTTGATAAAGCGTCGTAAAATAACCTACTAAAATAAAATTAAATTAAATTAAAATTTCATTCATTCATTCACTTACATACTGATTTCTTTTGTTATTTACTTATTTATTTCCTCACTCATTCAATTACTTATTTACTTTTCTATTTATTTATTTATTTAATCATTTATACTTATACTTACTGGCTTTTAAGGAACCCGGAGGTTCATTGCCGCCCTCATATAAGCCCGCCATTGGTCCCTATCCTGAGCAAGATTAATCTATTTTCTATCATCATATCCCACCTCCCTCAAATCCATTTTAATATTATTTTCCCGTCTACGTCTCGGCCTCCCTAAAGGTCTTTTTCCCTCCGGCCTCCCAACTAACACTCTACAGGATGTTTAAAAAATACGGGGCATAATTTCAGGTATGTATTTCCCACATGTAGACAATCAAAATAGTTCATTACAACATGTGTCCGGAAATGCTTTATTTCCGAGTTATGTATGGCCTTCACAACATTGAAATTCACCGGAACGTTCTTCTTTCCGCAGGTCGTTGCCGTCAAAGGAGACATTAAGAGGGCACTCTGGCAGTTCATTCCGAGGCGAAGGTTACATTCAGTGTTGTGTAGGCGTTAGACTGTGCGACATGTATTCAAATCAAGAGCTGGCAGAGATACACTTCATGTACACTTAGCGGCAAAAAGAATGGGCCGGCCGACAAGTTCCAGAGACATAACATTGCGCATGCTCGTCTCGTCAAAGCCGTAGTTCACTAGATAACACTTAATTAAACCATTTAAATTTGCTGTATTTTGTTTAAGAGTCTAAAATACGTAATAAAATCGAATGGCGGGTTAATTCTAGACACACCAAGGCCCTTGAAGAGTAGAATAATAATAAAATTGATAAATACAAAATCAACCGGAGCGAATATGAACAGGAAAACCACGTATTATGCCGAACTAATGTTAACAGTCACAGTAGCGTAAGCCGTTACGGCACTGGTGTATTGAACACGTTGATAGTAGTAGCTCAAGGTTCGAATCTCCCCCAGTCTTCTTTTTCTTATTACAATTTGCCATCATATGTTTCTCGCAAAGCTATAAATTCTGTGGCGATATCTCTTAGAATATGCCCAAACTCTAATAGATAATAAACCTCCCTCTCTCTTTCAAGCAATACTGGTATCTGTTAATACAACGGAAAACGATATCCAGAAGGAACACTTTTCTTCCAGCAGGATAATCATCCAATACACACCGCCAACCGGATTCAACGATGGTTTACGAGGAGGCGTGATGTCGACCCAGTCGATTGGCCTCCAAATTCACCAGATATGAATCCGATTCAAAATTTGTGGGCTGCAGTCAAAAGGATCCTACGCTCTAATTGGGCAGAACAACCACCCGTTCGGACACCTGAGGAATTGTAGAACAGAGTTCTAAATGCGTGGGAGGAGATGGCCAAGAATTTAGACCTGTTCCATAGGGTTGTGGACTCCATGCCGCGCAGAATGAGGGCAGTTGTTGACGCAGGTGGTTTGTGGACAAGATACTAATCCCCACCACAGGCCTTGTTTTGTTAATATATTAAAACATTGTTTGTTTTTGTTAATTTAATTATTTATTTGTGTTTGATATGCGTCCGGTTTTTTAGGATGTGAAACAAGTATTTTTGTTTATACAGGCCAGGTATCACCTATTAATAGCCCACAGGTGATGGACAATCATATTTTTACAAGGCAGACATAACGAAGTTTATTAACAAATGCCATTTCACATTTGAACTAATAAATTAAGTAAAAGTTAAAATAAAAAAAATAATAAATTTACCGTACCGGGAGACGAACTCACTACCTCCGGTACGGATGTCAGACTTCTTACCACTGGGCCACACACTGCTCGTAAGGTTTACTACATTATAGACGGACGACTTTCAATGAAGAGACACCACAGCAATGCCTTCCAGGGGGTTACGTTTACACGAGTGAACAGCGCGATAGAACTTCGCATTTCTATCGACCAAGAGTCGGCCCATTCTTTTTGCCGCTAAGTGTACGGTAAGGCGGACGGCAATGCTGCGCTGGCTCGTCGTTTGTACCAGGAGAGGTACCCACAGCGACAATGTCCAGATCGGAAGACATTTGTACGTCTCCATTACCGTCTGTGCGAGTATGGAAAATTTAACTCTCCTGGTTTGGGAAGGGGACGACCAAGATCTACAACTCCAGAAGTACAGGAGGAGATTCTGGAGGCTGTGAACATGACTCCTTCTATCAGCACACGAAGGGTAGCGTTGCAAGTCAATGTTCCTCATACGACTGTCTGGAGACTGTTGAAAGAGTATCAATTGTATCCTTATCATTTGCAACGTGTAAAGGCCTTGTCACCAGCAGATTACCCTGCACGAGTTAGGTTCTGTCAGTGGATCTTCCAGCAGTGTGGTATAAATCCGAACTTTCCTGCCTTAGTATTATTTACAGATGAAGCACAGTTCACACGAGATGGCATAACAAATTTCCACAATCAGCATGTATGGGCGTATGAAAACCCACGTGCAACTGTTCCATCTCATCACCAGGTGCGGTTCTCCCTCAACATGTGGGCCGGTATCATTGGTAATCGATTAGTTGGACCCCATGTACTTGTAAACAGACTTACGGGGCAGGCGTATACAAACTTCCTGGAAAACACCATACCTCATATTTTAGAAGACACTCCACTGATCAATCGTCAACACATTCACTTCTTGCATGATGGCACTCCTGCACACTTCAGTCGTACGGCTCGCCGGTACTTGGATCGAAGGTTTACTGATCGATGGATAGGTAGAGGTGGCCCAATTGCTTGGCCTCCACGCTCACCTGATCTGAACCCTCTCGATTTCTACTTGTGGGGCCATTTAAAATCATTGGTTTATTCGTCTCCGGTGCCTGATTTGGAATCCCTTCGGAATCGAATTGTGGCATGATCTGAGGACATACGCAATACTCCTGGAGTTTGGGATCGTGTTCGCAGGTCAATGAGACATCGATGTGAGGTCTGTATTCAAGCAGGAGGTGGACATTTTAAACATCTTCTGACAACGACCTGCGGAAAGAAAAACGTTCCGGTGAATTTCAATGTTGTGAAGGCCATAACTCAGGAATGAAGAATTTTCGGACACATGTTGTAATGAACTATTTTGATTGTCTACATGTGGGAAATACATACCTGAAATTATGCCCCGTATTTTTTAAACACCCTGTATATACATTTCTGGATTTGCCCATACGTGCTACATGTCCTGCCCATCTCAAACGTCTGGATTTAATGTTCCTAATTATGTCAGGTGAAGAATACAATGCGTGCAGTTCTGTGTTGTGTAACTTTCTCCATTCTCCTGTCACTTCATTCCTCTTAGCCCCAAAATATTTTCCTAAGCACCTTATTCTTAAACACCCTTAACCTATGTTCCTCTCTCAAAGTGAGAGTCCAAGTTTCACAACCAAAAAGAACAACCGGTAATATAACTGTTTTACAAATTCCAACTTTCACATTTTTTGACAGCAGACTGGATGATAAAAGCTTCTCAACCGAATATTAACAGGCATTAATCATTTATTTGATGTATTTCCTTTATTTATTTATTATTTATGTTTTCATTTATTCTGCCTAATTAGCCTATATACTTCTTTTAGGTGAATTTTCACTTCATTCTTGGAACTTTCTTTGCTCTGTTTTGTGTGGACAAAACGGAAAACGCAAATATCCTTGCCATGACCTACTACAGTACCAGAAGTCACTTCAACATTTTCGAAGTCCTACTGAAGGCCCTAGCTGCACGCGGGCACCAGGTCAGTGTGGTCGGTTGCTTTACTCAAACACAACCGATTGCCAACTACACCGACATCAGCATCGTGGAATCGCTTCCGAACGTAACTAACTACCTTGAGGCCGAATTCATGCTACGTTTCAGATTCATCGGCACTCTGTGGAAAATGTATCAAGATCTTAGTGGAAATTGCCAGAAAATCCTGGAACATCCGAATTTGCAAAAATTGATCAAAGGAGATCAGAAATTTGATGTCATTATAACACCCTTTATGGGCCCAGAATGTTACCTGGTCTTTCCTTATCATTTCAACGCCCCTTTGATAGGACTAATAACAAGTGTAGCACACAACTGGTGGGATGATGGCACTGGCAATCCTACCAATCCTGCCTATATTCCTAATATTGGTACGCCTTTTACACAGAACATGAATTTCTGGCAGAGACTAGTGAACACATTGTGGTACGTTGCTACGAAATTTGGCCAATATTTTTTTTCGGAGATTCGTATGGACAAATTGATGAAAGAAATTTTTGGTCCAGACATACCACCGTTATCACAACTCAGAAACTACGCTAGTTTGGTTTTAGTGAACAGCCATTTCTCACTCAATTATCCGAGACCTGCAGTGCCTGCGTTTGTGGAAGTCGGCGGAATCCATATACAAGGCGGTGAAAAATTGCCTAAGGTAAGTATGAAATTAAGCTACAATATACACATAGCTCACTTACCTAAAATTCTAATCATAAGGAAACTGGAGATATACGTATGTACAGATACGGAAATAAAATTTGGAGCTCCTTTATTGTATAAGTTTCGCTTACAACACACTGCGCATGTGCAGTAAACAAGAGTCCCCGTATATTATATCCTCCTACTTGTGGACAGTCGTGTTAAAAGTGTTGCCTACATACAGGTGGACTGACATCAAGACTTGCTCCAAATTTTAATTCCGTATCTGTACATAACACATGATTATAAATTAGTGTCTTGCATTTCATGCTCTATGTTCGGTTCAAGTTTGTCGAGCGTGACAAGAACCGAAGTTTGCTTTGAAGAAGCGGATCTGTCTCGCTCGCTCAGTCTTTCCCCTTGTATGATCTGTGTCCTTGAAGTTCACTGGCCTCTCCTACACTCCTCTCCCAACCTTCATGCTTTTAGCTGAGTAAGGATTTTAGAACAAATGTTGTGAAGTATTATTTAGTTGTAAGGAGAGGTAATTTTTATTACAAAAATATGATTAAACTTCGACAGAAATATACGTACATATAGGTACATCACATTATGTTTTTAAAATACATGACAGTTACTATACCAATTACAGAAAGAAAATAGCTATAATTACATCTTCACAAAATATTCAAATAAATCACAGTTGCTCGGTAGCAATATTCGTGTGACTATACGGATGATGGAAGCATTACAGGCACAATGTTCGGTTCAAGTTTGTCGAGTATGACGGAGTTCGATATTCGTCGATGTTCGCTCTGCAGAAGAAGGCCTGTCGTGTTTGTTCCATTTTGTTATTAAAGTATTGCCTGTCCTCCATTCCCACTCCTTCATGTTTTAGCATAGACCTTGCGATTAGTTATTTAATATAAAATAAGACGAAGTTTGTAATGTTTTGGTTTCCTCTCTCATGTTTGAACATTTCATGTACTAGTCGGTACTTTGAATAGGCTATACTTTTTAAAATATATTTTGTTGGATTTATTTTTACGTATATTTATGTGAATGTTTAGTCATATTAATACTTACTTACTTACTTACTTACTGGATTTTAAGGAACTCGGAGGTTCATTGCCGCCCTCACATAAGCCCGCCATTGGTCCCTATCCTGAGCAAGATTAATCCAGTCTCTACCATCATATCCTACCTCCTTCAAATCCATTTTAATATTATCTTCCCATTTACGTCTCGGCCTCCCCAAAGGTCTTTTCCCTGCCCTCCCAACTAACACTCTATATGGATTTCTGGATTCGCCCATACGTGCTACATACCCTGCCCATCTCAAACGTCTGGATTTAATGTTCCTAATTATGTCAGGTGAAGGTTACAATACGTGCAGCTCTACGTTGTGTAACTTTCTCCATTCTCCTGTAACTTCATCCCTTTTAGCCCCAAATATTTTCCTAAGAACCTTATTATCTAAAACCCTCAATCTCTGTTCCTCTCTCAAAGTGAGAGTCCAAGTTTCACAGCCATACAGAACAACCGGTAATATAACTGTTTTATAAATTCTAACTTTCAGATTTTTTGACAGATGACTAGATGACAAAAGCTTCTCAACCGAATAATAACACGCATTTCCCATATTTATTCTGCGTTTAATTTCCTCCCGAGTGTCATTTATATTTGTTACTGTTGCTCCAAGATATTTGATTTTTTCCACCTCTTCAAAAGATAAATTTCCAATTTTTATATTTCCATTTCGTACAATATTCTCGTCACGAGACATAATCATATACTCGTACTTTGTCTTTTCGGGATTTACTTCCAACCCTATCTCTTTACTTGCTTCAAGTAGAATTTCCGCGTTTTCCCTAATCGTTTGTGGATTCTCTCCTAACATATTGACGTCATCCGCATAGACATTAGTCATATTAATAACAAGAAAAAATTACCTGTACTCATTACTATGCGTAACTTGACAAGATATGTGCCTGACATCCTTATGCAGGTAAAGCATAAAGGAGCAGGGAGAGGAGAAACTAAAGCGAATGGCACCGAACATATGAGACTATCAAATGCAAAACTCGCCTTATCCAGGTAAAGTGATTTGTCAGAAAACAGGAAAAACCGTTATGGATATGGACATTTTTGCATTTGATAGTAGTTTTCTGAGCTCTATGGAAGAGGAATTAGACAAGATTTGCACAAACCGACTATATCAGTAGCTAGAGAGCTGCAAGAAGTACAACATCCCATATGTAACTCATTTTTTCTTAATTTTGGATAAGGCGAGTTTTGCACTTGATAGCCTCATATGTAAGGAAAGGGAAATATTGAACAAACGCAAAGGGAGCTTCAGTTCTACAGAGACTCTGCAAACATGAACCGAACATAAGGCGTCTTACCGGTTTTCAATGGACTCGGTTATTTTAATTTTATAGATTTATTTATTTGTCCTAAAGAATGATACCTATAATATTAACAATTAATATTTGAGGAGAAAAATTCGGTCCAGCGCCGGGGATCGAACCCGGGTCCTTGGTTCTACGTACCAAGCGCTCTGGCCACTGAGCTACGCCGAATTTAATCCACAGCACCGGATCGAACCTTCCTCCTTCAATGTTTCCTTTTTTGTGGCCTGACTCCCAAGTTAGATATATATGTTGACGTATATGTCCAATGTCAACTGCCATTATAGGATTGAATTCGGCGTAGCTCAGTGGTCAGAGCGCGTGGTACGTAGAACCAAGGACCCGGGTTTGATCCCCGGCGCCGGAGAGAATTTTTCTCCTCAAATGTTAATTGTCAATATTACAGATATCATTCTGTAGGACAAATTAATAAATCTATAATATTCTCATAGCTAGCAGTGCATATGTCTGTACAGATTACTGTGCACTTAACTGCGGAATCCCGGCCAAACAAGTCACTCAGCTGAGTGCGCTCCTAGTATAATACTATGCTCTATTTTTGGTCCCGGGAAAATACTAATCTTTACGACAAAACTCTTAAAATAATATATTCTGTGCACAAAAAGAAATTGAAGTGTATAAAATTAGAGTATTTTATGTGGATCAATTAAAGTTTAAATCATCGAATGATATGATATATGATATGATATGATATATGATATGATATGATATGATATGATATGATATGATATGATATGATATGATATGATATATGATATGATATGATATATGATATGATATGATATGATATGATATATGATATATGATATGATATGATATGATATGATATGATATGATATGATATGATATGATATGATATGATATGATATATGATATGATATATGATATGATATATGATATGATATATGATATGATATGATATATGATATGATATATGATATGATATGATATGATATATGATATGATATATGATATGATATGATATGATATATTTCGTCACAGCACTTCTTTACATATAATGGTGTACCTCACATTTCTGTATCCGGTGCCACCATTAACATATTACAGTAACACATTACTTGCAGTACGCGTCTACACAAATACTCCCAATTACACCATGTACCTCTTTTATTACTTGTTCAATCTCCCCTTCAGTATTTCTCCTACATTTCATTTGCTATTCTCTTTTTGTTCATTAATCCTAATATATCCAATATTATATACGTCTTTCAAACCCCCTTTTTCCTCTAACTTCTATTCACTTAAATCTCAATTTCACTTTTTCTCTATAAATTATCATATTGAATTATTTGTCCTATTTGTTCTTTGATCTTTTCTCCTATCTTTCTCTTCTATTCATTTACTGTTCCAACGTCACTTGTTCACTTCTCTTAACCCTTTTTCACTATTTTCACTCATTCCTATTAATCAAATGATATAATATTACGACAGGATATCAAGTTTTCTGTGCGTGTTGATCTATTTGAATCGTACCTATCCTCGATTCCCTCAGGAGTTACCGTAATAACATAAAGCATTATGTCTATCTAGAAAAACTACACTTTCTAATGCTGAAGTAATAATTATCCAAATCGATTAATAAGCTTCTGAGATTATTTCATACAAACACACAAATATTCTCTGTATGTTAATGTTGATAAACATTAATTTATATGTTCTCATTATACAATTATAACCGTATAAATAGTGTTAAATTAATAGCTTCCGTTTGTTGTTGTGCAAGGCCCCTTATAGACGAAGTCATTTGTTTTCATTCCATTATAGTCTATTAGTCTGAGACGGCGCTGATAAAACGCATTGTTATTTTAAAACTCGTGTATGTCGTTAAATATCAATCATATCAAAATCTTGCATAGAATAAAACTTACCGGAAATCGTTTTTAAATAAACTTTTGTTATGTAATATTTTTCATAGCAATCACTAATCCTCTCTCTATTCATCTGCACAAACATCCTTCTACTCATCATTTTTCAGCATATTGATTCCACGCCTCTGGAATTCTCTCCCTGACCATATCAGAGACTGTCAGACAATATCAAAATTCAAATTTAAATTAAGGAATCACATTCTAGTTCATGGAATTGCTTCTTAAACACCTGTCAGATTGCGCAACTTCGGCTTAACCCATGACATATAATAAATATTGTAACTATGATGTTGTAAAGTTGACAATTAAAATGTAAGGTATTTATAATTATTGTTATTGTTATTATTATTATTATTATTATTATTATTATTATTAGTTATCACTATCATCATTGCTATTTCTGTCTTTCTTTCTTTTTTTTTCCTTTCTTGTATTAGCTCGATGAGAGCTCTATAGTGGTCTTATCATCCTGTTGACCCTGTACAGGGCTTTAATTTAATTTGTATTATTTTCATCAGTGTTTGTATTTCTTTTTTGCATTTATATGTGCTATCTGATAGGATGGAAGAGAAGGCCTTATGGACATGATCCTGTCAGATTAAATAAATAAATAAATAAATAAATAAATAAATAAATAAATAAATAAATAAATAAATAAATAAATCAATAAATAAATAAATAGTAAGCGAGATATTTCGACTTATTTAATTCAGGTGCCCTTATACCCCTTTTAAATAACGTATTCTGAATACCATGTAGCCTAAAATCTAAGCTAGAACAAACTTAATTTATATGCCAATTTTCATATAAATCGGTTCAGCCATTATCGCGTGAAAAGGTAACAAACATCCAGATATCCAGACAGAAAGACAGACATACAAACAAAAATTTCAAAAATGCGATTTTTGGTCTCAGGATGATTAATTATAGCCTACATGTTGACACCAATTATTTTTGAAAAAGCGAAAATTACCAGAAAAATCTTGGTTACAGATTTATTATTAGTATAGATTTACATAATGTAATGTTCATGCATAGTAGAGACATGAGTAGAGTTGAAAAGAGGTTAAGCATCGGTTCAGAGTTTGTGTTTTGTCTCGTCCTCCCTGTACATGGTACTTTTTGTCCGTAGGATAACTGACAGGGCCCGTGGTGAATACCTCTCAGTTGGTAAAGCTCTTGCTGAGGACGGTTGTGATTTGTTCTGATATTCTGACGCAGGAACTGGAAACCTACCTGAATAACGCGGAACACGGAGCGATACTCTTCAGCTTCGGCTCTATCGTCAAAGGTGAAGTGGGAAAAGACCAACTCCAGGCGTTTATCGACGCTTTCTCAACACTGCCACAACGTGTCTTGTGGAAGATCGATCGTATTCCTGGTCTACCAACGAACGTCATAACTTCCAAATGGTTTCCACAGTTCGCAATATTATGTAAGTCTAATTCTGTTCTTTTAAACATACTAATGTTCATAAAGTACGTAATTAAACAAAACTTGAGAATATAAGATGTAGTAACACTGACACTGCTATTTGAAGGGTTCAGAGCCATAGTGGGCCAAGCGCCATCTATTAAAAACGGAGAAAGCAAGGGTTAAAGTTAAGTGAATACCATAGTTTATTGAAAATTCATATAACATTTAGCTTGAATGTGTGTACTTTATATTACTTGCTATATGTTTCCATTGAATTATGGTGACTATTACACTTTTACTACGTCATACTACTTTTGACCAATAAAACGGTACGAAAGGACGTCTTTCAACCAATCATGGCTGCTTATCGCACAATTTTATCGCGTCCCTAGCATTTGTTTAATTTTATCGCGTCCCTAGCATTTGTTTATTTTTATCACTACCCTAGCATTTGTTTCTTTGTTTGCCAACATTTCAAACTGCACTGGTCTGGACGTCCAAAAAGAAAAAAAAAAAAAAACAAACTAACTAAAAAAAAAAAACAGAAAATTACAAACCACTCCAGTCGATGCACGGCAGTTTCAAATATGACTCGCATTGGCATTCGAGAACAAGAATTAATAAATATCACTGGTTATAGCTATGTATAGCTATGTATCTTCCCTGAAATTCTATTTACAAGTAAATGAAGAGCACCATTCGGAAATCCTGAATAAGTTAAGGAATACACCATGTAAATCAACGAGTTCCACTTCTTTTACGCACACGTCTAATATAACATCAACTGAACCAACCACTAAAACATTCAAATTTGAAAATTGTACTTTCAATAATTGTTCCTTTTAAACTTATTAATGTTTAGTTTTTATTTCATCATCGTTAATTAAAACTTTTCTTGTTTATTCCATCATCCCTAATTAAAACTTTTCTAACACTCGTTTATATTATTTAGGTTATGTTTGTTATAGCTTCTGCTATATGATATTATAGATAGTCACGTATCAGAGATTGTTTAATACTAAGATTTATTGAAAATCACCTGTCAAGTGAAGTTGATTACTGGGATCCGGATAATTGAAGTGGAATGCAACTGTTTTAATAAAAATAAAACTGAATCAACAAAGCCTTCTTGACTAGTAACCGTCCACAGAGCTCAATGAAGATTCCATAGTTGGCACAACTGATAACAAGAAAACAGCTAATCATAACACACTACTGCCATTTAGCGTAATGTTGAGATGGTACAATAATAATACATTTGTATTTTCGTAAGCCAATTAATATTTTATTGTATTGGAGTATTTTGTTACTTCTAACCTTTATATACTTTCTTCTTATTGTGTAATAGTCAATTAAATCCCACTCGAGTTTTGATTTTCTCTAGATAAATCTTCTCGTGTTCCACTCGCAGATTTATCGATAAAATCAAAACCTCTAGTGAGATTACTGTTGATAACTTCATTTTAACCTTTGTTTTCTACAGTTTTAGTAAAGGGCGCTTGGCCCACTATGGTTCTGAACCCTTCATTTAAACTCTTGCATACCTCTATTCCTATTTACTTGGCAGCACGTTTTCAGTTTCTCGCAAAGTACGGAATCAGAATCAAGAACTTCTTGCTATTCGTCAACACTGAATATCATTATATTCATCCCCCTATACAGTATCATACCTCGTCTTTGAAATTCTCTACGCAGTGACATCAAGGATTGCCGGACACTATCGCAATTCATAATTAAGTTAGAATCGCACTTTTTGTCTAACGAAATTCATTATTACTAATAAGTTACTAGATGTGTCGATTACAGGCTTTGCACAATTATTTACTATTTTTTCTTGTCTACATTATTAATTGTCCTTTCTCGTTTAGTTATTTCGTTTAATAATATTAATATAGATTTTAACCTTTGTTTAATAGTAGGCAAATTTAAAATTGTTAATGTTTTTGTTGTTTTATGTTACTGTCATTGTAAACGCTCATGTTTTTTTTGAGTGAACGTTATTAATTTGTTTTTTTCGTTGTATGTATACACATTTCTGGTGGCGTGGAAGAGAAGGCCTGATGACTTAATATCATAAAAATAAATAAATTTATTATTATTATTATTTATTTATTTACTTATTTATTTAATGCTCAACCAGATTGATTCAACATCAATTGGTTTCTGGCAGACTAGTACAAAGTCCCCATTACTTACAAAATGGCTTTTAAGGAACCCGGAGGTTCATTGCCGCCTTCACATAAGCCCGCCATTGGTCCCTATCCTGAGCAATATTAATCCAGTCTCTATCATCATATCCCACCTCCCTCAAATCCATTTTAATATTATCCTTCTATCTACCTTTCGGCCTCCCAAAGGTCTATTTCCCTCCGGTCACCCAACTAACACTCTATATGCATTTATGGATTCGTCCATACGTGCTACATACCCTGCACATCTCAAAGTCTGGATCTAATGTTCCTAATTATGTCAGGTGAAGAATACAATGCATGCAGTTCTGCGTTGTGTAACTTACTCCATTCTCCTGTAATTTCATCCCTCTTAGCCCCAAATATTTTCCTACAACCTTATTCTCAAACATCCTTAATCTCTGTTCCTCTCTCAAAGTGAGAGTCCAAGTTTCACAACCATACGCAACAACCGGTAATATAACTGTTTTATAAATTCTAACTTTCAGATTTTTTGAAGCAGACTGGATGACAAAAGCTTCTCAGCGGAATAATAACAGGCATTTCCCATAATTATTCTGTGTTTAATTTCCTCCCGAGTGTCATTTATATTTGTTACTGTTGCTCCAAGATATTTGAATTTTTCCACCTTTTCAAAGGATAAATCTCCAATTTTATGTTTCCATTTCGTACAATATTCTGGTCACGAGACATAATCATATACTTTGTCTTTTCGGGATTTACTTCCAAACCTACGTGCTTCAAGTAAAATTTCCGTGTTTTCCCTAATCGTTTGTGGATTTTCTCCTAACATATTCACGTCATCCGCATAGACAAGAAGCTGATGTAACCCGTTCAATTCCAAACCCTGTCTGTTATCCTGAAGTGTCCTAATGGCATATTCTAGAGCGAAGTTAAAAAGTAAAGGTGATAGTGCATCTCCCTGCTTTAGCCCGCAGTGAATTGGAAAAGCATCAGATAGAAACTGGCCAATACGGACTCTGCTGTACGTTTCACTGAGACATATTTTAATTAATCGAATTAGTTTCTTGGGAATACCAAATTCAATAAGAAAATCACATAATACTTCTCTCTTAACCGAGTCACATGCCTTTTTGAAATCTATGAATAACTGATGTATTGTACCCTTATACTCCCATTTTTTCTCCAATATCTGTCGAATACAAAAAAAATCTGATCAATAGTCGATCTAAAACGAAGTGCCCATATAGGATTCAAAATTTACAATTTTTTTTACAAACATTTAAATGTATCAATTCATAATAGAAATTTCCTCATTACAAAAGACACACTGAGGTGATGGTAAAATTGCCCAGTTTATATAAATATTCCGCCAGGCAGTCGTGTCCTGTGGCAATCCTTATGGCAGCTACAGCCTCTTTACGGGGATGATCAGGAAGTATCTCTGACTTGTCAACAAGACCAGCCCATTTCTTGCCATCACTCATGATGGCAGATCTTTATTATTATTATTATTATTATTATTATTATTATTATTACTATTATTATTATTATTATTATTATTACTATCATCAATATTATTGATTAATTAATTTTCAGTCTTAATGACTTATATCACAATATTATCATAAAGAATATAGGAACAACTTTAGAATTATCACACTATTATTTGTTCTTTAAAGAGACGTCTATGTGATTTTAAAACTTCTCCAATTTTTTATCCAAATTTATTAATATTAAACTACATAAATGGGCCTACAATACTGTCATCTGTACAAAATTTGGAGTCCTTAGGGCTAATGGTTTTGAAATTATATTTTTTAATGTATTTTATATTGACGTCACTAAAAAGAGTCCTTACGACAAAATTTAGACAATTTTTAGTTCATATTTGCTCCAAAACTTTAAATAGTCACGGGAATAAAAATTAATTAGCTTTTTGAGCTCAGTCTAAATAGAGAGTCACAATAATTTCTTCTTAATTTCATGAATTTACCGTTACAGCACATTTTAATCTAAGTGCAGTATGAATATGCCCCGAAGGAACTTAATATTAATATTTAATGCAAATGCTAATTAAATTTTATTTATCAACATGTAATTGACTCTCTGTGAGAAGTTACAGACCAATCTGACAATAACTGTTGTGAAAAGAGCTTTTTTATGAAAAAAAAAAAAAACAATGCATGATTGGAGTTACACTCACCTCCACTGTGGAGCAATGACCTCAAGGAGCACTGCTACTTTTTGCAGCGTTGCAACACGTTACATTTCGTACTCTCAAAACTATTGGACGTATCAAAAAATTTATTTGACAACACTTGTTCGTATTGCCTTGATCTATTACCTCTGTGAATTAAAGAAATAGATTCCCTTCCACCCTGTACACTATAGTTGTTCCTTGATTCTTTATAATAATATTATGATAAGTCACTGAGATAAAAAATTAATTACATCTTCTTATATTATATAATTGTCTCGACGTTGTTATTTCCGGCGTGACTCCTCCTCTTTGCTTACGTCTTAGGAAGTGAAGGCCCTATAAAGTCTAGGTAGGTAGTATCGTTCGCCATTTTTGTCCTTTCGTTGCCGAGCTACAATACGAGGAATCTATTTGCCACACCGTTAAACATTATCATGTCGTAGCTCCTATGATAATAAATCAAACGCACTGTAATTCAGCAAATAATTGAGCGGCAAATAACGTCTTCGTGTGCTTTCTGCGAACGCCAACGAAAGAGCCAAAATGGCGGGCGGTTATATTAAGTATTTATCGAGCCTTAAGATATGAATAACGTCTTCCTCAGCGAATCACAAGAAGTACACGTTTAAATGTAGCCGACTTGCAACACGATTGGCTGCCGGAAATTAGAGCGACGGGAATGAATTGCAAAGCATGTGAAGTTAAGTTTAACTTACATTATTTTTCAAATTTCGTATATTTTTTTTTTATCAAATACCGAGAACATAATTTTTGTCGTCACGCTGGCGATGTCTGTATTGCTGTGTCGTGAGAGCGGATTTTTTTAGGTACTAAAAGCTCCTAATTGCTATAGTTATGAAATAGCAAACAATATTTCTCTCTGGTATAAATAATACTTACCTGCTTCTGAATTCATTGTTGTCATGATATGAACAAAACACAAAAAGAGTAGCCTATTCGTTTATTCGTTTCGTGTGAATGTAGCAATAGTTAGAATTTCATTATTTTTGTTTTTATAGTAAAATGACTTTGAAATTATTTCACATCATTAAAATAAAAAATTATAAGCTATAAACTTGAAATAATGGTAATAAACGAGTGTAAAAACTATACTACAGTCGCGTCACTTATTTCCAGCGTGACTTCTCCTCTTTGCTTATGTCTTATGAAGTGAAGGCTCTATAAAGTCTAGGTTCGCCATTTTTGTTCTTTCGTTGCCGAGCTACCAAACGAGGAATCTATTTGCCGCACCGTTAACCATTAGACTATCATGCCGTAGCTCCTACGATAATAAATCAAACGCACTGTAATTCAGCAAATAATAATTGAGCGACAAATAACGTCATCGTGTGCTTTCTTTGAACGCCAACGAAAGAGTCAAAATGGCGGGCGATTATATTAAGTATTTATCGAGCCTTTGGAAGTGAATAACATCATCATCAGCGAATCACAAGACGCACACGTTTAAATGTAGCCGACCTGCAACGTGTTTGGCTATCGGAAATAAGAGCGATGGGACTATATATACCTCTATAGGTAATATTTTAGGAGGACAAAAACTATACTATTTACCGCTCTGAATGTTAGAGGGGTATATCTTATCCCTTTACTCCTCCTGTTATTGCGCCACTGTGGTGACTGTAAGGAGGTTTTGGATTTGAAATAAAAATTTAATATTTTTTTAATGTATGTCTTTATACCCGTCGACATAAAAGTTTTATAACATGAAGCATTCTCGTTGACGTGCAACCAACGTGCCAAGTATGTAAAAAAATATTAGAACTGTAGATTTCCTCGTTTGATACTGAGAATTGCCGGCAGAGCGCGGTATGCTATGACACAACAGCTTTGAGTTAGCACTAGTTAGTTACAGAAGTTCCCAACAGATGTCTAGTAGCACATGACATTCAGGGTTGCCATACGTACGACCATTAATACACTAGTCGTACGCATACGTCTCTTTGACTAATTGTACGGGATACGACTGAACTCTATGTCGTAATCAATTTTGTACGACTATTTTACTGAAGGGGCAAATTATTATGGAACTTATAATGTTTGTCTATAATTAAAATAAAATGAAGGTTAATTCGTCCATTTTTAGACAAGTTTACTTCAGTCTGTTATTTTCAAATTATACTAATTGTTCTTAATGTAGTAATAACTTAGAATTTGATTTGTGTTCAAATAATATTAATAAGAAGTATTTGAGAGGAATTTTGTTTCTAGTTAATTCATTCATATTGTTCTGCCCAAGGGCAGGTCTTTCACTGCAAACCCAGCATTCTCCAGGCCTTCCTATTTTCTGCCTTCCTCTTTCTCCCCTCATGTGATCCATATATCTTAATGTCGTCTATCATCTGATATCTTCTTCTGCCCCGAAGTTTTCTCCCGTTCACCATTCCTTCCAATGCATCCTTTAGAAGGCAATTTCTTCTCAACTAGTGGCCCAGTCAATTCCTTTTCCTCTTTCTGGCCAGTTTCAGCATCATTCTTTCTTCATCTACTCTTTCCAACACAGCTACGTTTCTTATTCTGTCTGTCCACTTCACACGTTCCATCCTTCCATATCTACAGTTCAAATGCTTCTATTCGCATCTCTTCACTTCGTCGTAATGTCCATGTTTTTGTTTCTAAAATGGTAGTATTATAGAAGAAGGGCCCAATTCTGTTATTTTAATATTATAATTGTACATAATTTAATAGTTTAGAATTTGATTTGTGTTCAAATAATATTAATAACGATTCAAGATTATTTTTTTTTCTAAAATAGTATCTAGTAGAGATGAACAAAACTAACTGCCGCTCTCGCTCGCTGTATTCGTTGCATTTGTCTTCGAGTCTCGGATCGTCATTCTCGTGCGCTTCGAGTCTCGCTCATCATTCTCGAAATAGCATTTGGTCGGCGTGGAAAGATTTCGTAACTTTGAATAACATACATCATTGAAATAAATAACATTATAAATGTTTAAGTGAGACAAAAAGACAAAACAGAACAGTATCTTGTTATCAAAATGTTCTGGCTGTATCATATGATACATATGATATCATAACCTATGGTTATATAAATAGAAAAAAAATTCTGAAATAAATTTGCATTTCTAAGAAACATAAAACATAACGTTAATGTCTTTTTACTTGAGATTGCACACTTGATCTCAAACATATGAAAACAAAATTTCTAGCCTTTTAATAAGGGCCTAGTAATTAAATAAAGATTGAGGAACGGATTACCTTTCTTCCCACCATAATCTGAACAAACGCTCTCGTCATGAAACAATACTAACAACACCATCCCATCGCACCTCCTCATACTCATCCTCTTTCACAATAGCCCTGCCAAGATTCTGAAATTCGCTACCTGCTTGCATCAGGGACTGTCGAAATAAAATTGAATTCAAACGCAAACTAACTAGACACTTGGTCAGTAATTGATTTCTTGTAAATAGTTTCCTTAATCTATCACAAAATATTTCAATATCCGATAATTTCATCACTATACAGTTTTGTTATTCTAGGTTTAATTCAGTAAATATAAAATATTCTTTGTTTTTCTATGACTATTTCGTTTATATGACGTCATTCCATTTTCGACCAATGAAGTGTAATGAAATTTTGAATTCCAACCAATCACAGTCAGACTTTGCGATAATTTTTGCAGCTAGATTTATCGCTATCAATTTATCGCATGGTCGTTCTTTTGTTTAGTCGTTGTCGCCAACTGTTTCCCCGTAAATTGATGATCATGAATACATTAAGATGCAACTACACGGTTAAACTTTTCTTTAAACTTTAAAGCAATGAATGCAAGATTGATATTTAATATTAATTAATATATTTCCGCAATGAAGACGACGTTCAAAACGGCTCACCATGTAGACACAAAATATTCATGCATCTTAATTGAACGTACCTTTTAAACTTGATTCTTTCAATATTCTTCCCAGATTGCACGCAAGATGCAGCTTTAGTTCCGTTACACGCTACAGCGAGAATGCGTTTGTCGAGCTATAAAAAATGCTTTCGTGTAGCACTGATTGTAACGGTCGAAATAAGACACAGCTGACATTGGTTCTGCTTCCACAGGTAATATAACCTATAAGTAGCCTATAAAATTGTATCTTGTGAATGAAATGAAAGATTTAATAGAAAGTCAGATGTTCAAATTTATGTAACATCATCGCATATCAAACCCAATGACCTTGCATAGTCATAATAAGGTCTTTTCATCAAACTACCTTCCGTATGGCGTAATAAAATTCGTGTTTTAATTAGGCCTATTTATACAGAGATGGCTTCACTGTGTAGCAACATGTCTCGCTGTGAATACATAAGCATTGGCATATAGCTGTCCCCACTGTTACTGTTAAATTAAATTATGATTTCAGCAGATAATGAAAATGTATTTATGTTATAATAATAAGAGAAAAGTGCAGTACATGTAATTAACATTGTTAAACCTGTATTTAGCTTTTCGCAATTGGCATTAATGAATAATAACGTCGAATTTCTTTATTGCAGTAATCGATATTCATCTACTAGTATTTCAACTTCACAATGTCTGAATAGGTTAAGTATTCGCTAATAAACAATTATTAACATTTTGTGATCGAATTTTAGGGATATATTATTTACATTTTTATTTTATTCACGAAATAGTCCTAATAAATGCCACTCGAGGTCTGAGATTTCCCAGATAAATCCACTCGCTTCGCTCGTGGATTTACCGGCAGATCTCAGACCTCTCGTGACATTACTACAGATAAATTATCTAGCTTTCATTAGTCAGGTAATCTTTTCGTACTTTGATTTTTATTGTAATAAGTAATTGTAAATTTAATATTGTAATTTTATTTGTAATTGTAACTGTAAATCTAATACTAATTGTAATTTTATTCTTCATATTATAGTTGGAATCTCTTGGTAGAGGGGCAGAGAAGGCCTGACGGCCTTATCTCTACCAGGTTAAATAAATAAATACAAACAAACGATTATTATGCACTGAAAGGTAGAGATGATATTTCAAATAGACTACTTGATTGTTTATACATATATAACAGTTGCCAAAGTATAAACAACTATGGCGATTCAAGGCTACTTGGCGTTCGGGACTTCGGGAGTGATCAACCTCAACGTCTCGAAACACTCACAAGCAGTCTTTACGTCAACGACGCGACGTATACAACATTGTCGTGCGGGTTTTCGGCTTTGCGGGCGCTGCTAGTCTTGCTTTCTCGATCGTTGTTCATCTCTAGTAGCCTATCTAGTATTGTAGAGAAAGGATTCAATTCAGTTATTTTCAAATTATAATTATGCTTAATGTAATAGCTTGGAGTTTGATTTGTGTACAAATAATATTAATAGTTGGGATTTGAGAAGAATTTTATTTCTAAAATAGTGGTAGGCCTACTATAGAAGAACGACTCGATTTCGCTATTTTTATGTTATAATTAAGCCCTTTTCACGCACTCAAAGAAAGAATATAATTAGGATATCACATCTTATTGAAAAAGCTTTACATACGTGATGTTAAAGAATTAATTTCATGTCGGTATTTGATACTGAGGTATTCAATTTTTGTTCCTCCTGTAAAATTTCAAAATGACGAGTTGGATCTATTTTGAATCACCGTATCAATTCCATAAAATAATTTCCTCTTTGTCTGCAGGTCATCCGAAAGTTCGCGCGTTCATAACTCATGGAGGAATGCTGGGAACACAGGAAGCTGTTTATTGTGGTGTGCCAATGGTTGGGATTCCTCTTGGTCTTGATCAGATGTATAATGTGAGGAACTGCGTAGAAAAGGGAGTTGCTGTCGAACTGGATTATTACTCTATCGCTAATGAAACCATCATAGCAGCACTGAACGCGGTTATCAACGATTCTAGGTGAGATTAAATCAAAGATAAATACAAAAATCAACGATGAATTAGCAACTCTGAATTGGTACCATTTCTTATGGAAGAGAAAATCGTTTAATGTAGTTTATTTTCTCGTAATTGAATAATGAATTGCAGGAACACCACATGTTCCTTTTGAGTAAATTTTTTCAGACAGCACAAAAGACTAATTATATCTTCAAGAGCATTTGGTATTTTGAAGTGACTTTCTTCATTAAAGCATAATAATAAATTATAGTATTTGAAATTATAGAGTGTTAGTTGGAAGGCCGGAGGGAAAAAGACCTTTGGGGAGGCCGAGACGTAGATGGGAAGATAATGTTAAAATGGATTTGAGGGCGGTGGGATATGATGATAGAGACTGGATTGATCTTGCTCAGGATAGGGACCTATGGCGGGCTTATGTGAGGGCGGCAATGAACCTCCGGGTTCCTTAAAAGCCAGCAAGTAAGTAAGTAAGTAAGTATTTGAAGAGTCCACTGCAAGAATGATGGATGCCACTTTCTTGTCGAAAATTAACCAAGACTGTCAATGCATAGCTTAAGACATATAGAATGTACATAGAGAGTTATATAGCATTAACACTGATAGTCATTGTCCAGTAATGATCGGAAAATCACAGTTAAGCTTTGAGCATTTCAAACTTTCAAGTGCTTCTCCTGAAAAATATATTCCAAATGACATCCATCATTCTTCCAGTGGACTCTTCATTTGAAATAGATGGAATTTCATTTTTCCCGTAGTATTTCTAGACAAAAAAAAATCTGAATTTACTGGACATAGTCTATGTGGTTTCTGAAATTCACGATTAATAACAGTGATTATATTTTTTGAAACAATTTTTAGGCAAAGAAGACGTAGAATGACAATTTTTTGTGTTATAAAGGTCTTTAAATTAAGCCAAAAAAATTGAAAAAAGCACACAAACATATACAAAAATGTAAAGTTATGTGAATAGCAATTTAATTCTTCAAATTCCTTTAATGCTATAAAAACAAAGAAATAGAAAGTGAAAAGTGTTTTAGTTTCTAAAAAATTCCACATGCCCTGAAATGTCCTACAATTCAGTAACTTATTGCCGCTGTGAAATGTACACTAAGCACTGGACGTGTGATTTCTGTACCACTCGAAGGGCTAATGTATAAATATTACAACCATACGAAATACTGAATTTGAGAAAATGTGACTTGTGGTATTTCTGCAATTCAAGAATCAATTGCTTCACTGTACATGGTGCGCTGGCACTAGGCAAGCCATCATCATCATCATCATCATCATCATCGCCATAACTATCATAATCTTATTTAGGTTTAGCACAAATCACGTCCGTTGCTTTCGTATTATGCTGCCATGCTTACAGCTTCTTGACAAAATTTAGGAGCAATGCATAAACACCGAATTCGAAAAAAAAAAAAAAAAAAAAAACATTCTAGTCTTATTTTGAATGCAAAGAGAATTTACGAACAAGCACTATATCAAAATCGCTTTTATATATTAAGGATTTTCATTAACATTTTCATAAGATAATCTAAATTCCTCCTCTGATTAAGGTTCTGGCTGATATATACATCTATTATCAGGCAATACATCTCGCTTGACGGTATGTATCAGAGGAAGAATAATTGTTTGTATGCATCTGAAGTCTGACTAGTGTAATAGCCTATGTAGCTAGTCGGCGATGTATGCAATGGAGGGGAAAGGGACTGGCCACCCTACCCCAATATCTCCTGGCCTAGTTGTCTCATAAGTAGTGTCTTGTTGGTATCGCTTCTGAGGTTCAGACCTGTCTTCGAACAGTTGACTTAACAACAACAATCTAAATTCATTTTTGGTTATGTAGCAATCTTTCCTGGGTACAAATTGTAACAAAAAAGTGACAAGGAATTTTGGGAAATTTCTACGATTGCGTGTATAGTCTGTATGAGTGGTTCAGTGCCAGAGTTGCCTGAGAAGTAATGATTTATCCCTTTGCAGTTTTTCAATAAATTGGACAGTTTTCTTGAAAATTAAATAAAACGATTAACACGTATCGTTAGTTCCTGCCATTGGGAGATCTGGCAACCCTGCTGCAGTAACGAAGGGACGGCATGCTAATATTCAGACTTTATTTCGTGCGCGTATTCGTACATGTGCCGACGATGCCCTGTTGCCACATTGCACAGTCTTTCAGTCTAATTCTTTAATTAACCATGCACTTAATTTTATTTAAAAAAAACATACAATGTATTCTATTGGATCTTTCAATCTGCACTTACATCCTATAAATGCTGACTTCCTTTCTGTATAGGAATGGACTCGTTCACATTATTCAATTTATCGGACATGATATTGATAACACTAAAGATGTTTCTTGCAACGCTTCTTTCGAACTTATTGGTTCGTTAGCAGCGAACGAAGGAATAAATGTGTTCTTGCAACCCAATGAGCCATAGGCTCATTCACAATGAAAATTAAACATAACGTAAGCGTTAACTTAAGGATGTAAATTTTACGGTAAAATCCAGAAGTCATACCATAATTCGCGATGGGGACATACTGTAAACATAACAGCAAACATATTTGGTAACCATGGAAACATAACAACGACGCCATTTCCTCATATTCTGTCGTATACTTCAGCGCTCCACCATTGTGTTCTCTTTGCAAATCACGTAAGCATAGGCATAAAAGTTTGGAGATTGCAAACTTTCATGTTAACGTCTTACGGTAATGTTAATGTCACTGTTTATGTGAATCATTGTGAATGATCCCATTTAGTAGCCAGGGCGCAAACTTCTGTGTTTATATTACGGTTATGTTTAATTTTCATTGTGAATGGGCCTTTAGGCTCTATTCGCAAAATACACAATCAGTGAAAAAAAAACAAAAAACCAAACGACTAATAGCAATTTATTACTTACTTACTTACTTACTTACTTACTGGCTTTTAAGGAACCCGGAGGTTCATTACCGCCCACACATAAGCCCGCCATTGGTCCCTATCCTGAGCAAGATTAATCCAGTCCCTACCATCATATCCCACCTCCCTCAAATCCATTTTAATATTATCTTCCCATCTACGTCTCGGCCTTCCCAAAGGTCTTTTCCCCTCTGGCCTCCCAACTAACACTCTATATGTATTTCTGGATTCGCCCATACGTGCTACATGCCCAGCCCATCTCAAACGTCTGGATTTAATGTTCCTAATTATCTCAGGTAAAGGATACAATGCGTGCAGCTCTGCATTGTGTAACTTTCTCAATTCTCCTGTAACTTCATCCCTCTTAGCCCCAAATATTTTCCTAAGCACCTTATTCTCAAAAACCCTCAATCTCTGTTCCTCTCTCAAAGTGAGAGTCCAAGTTTCACAGTCATACAGAACAACCGGTAATACAACTGTTTTATAAATTCTAACTTTCAGATTTTTTGACAGCAGACTACATGATAAAAGCTTCTCAACCGAATAATAACAGGCATTTCCCATATTTATTGTGTGTTTAATTTCCTCCCGAGTGTCATTTATATTTGTTACTGTTGCTCCAAAATATTTGAATTTTTCCACCACTTCGAAGGATAAATCTCCAATTTTTATAGTTCCATTTCGTACAATATTCTGGTCACGAGACATAATCATATACTTAGTCTTTTCGGGATTTACTTCCAACCCTATCGCTTTACTTGCTTCAAGTAGAATTTCCGTGTTTTCCCTAATCGTTTGTGGATTTTCTCCTAACATATTCACGTCATCCGCATAGACAAGAAGCTGATGTAACCCGTTCAATTCCAACCCCTCTGTGTTATCCTGAACTTTCCTAATGGCATATTCTAGAGCGAAGTTAAAAAGTAAAGGTGATAGTGCATCTCCCTGCTTTTACCCGCAGTGAATTGGAAAAGCATCAGATAGAAACTGGCCTATACGGACTCAGCTGTAAGTTTCACTAAGACACATTTTAATTAATCGAACTAGTTTCTTGGGAATACCAAATTCAATAAGAATATTATATAAAACTTCTCTCTTAACCGAGTCATACGCCTTTTTGAAATCTATGAATAACTGATGTACTGTACCCTTATACTCCCATTTTTTCTCCATTATCTGTCGAATACAAAAAATTTGATCAATAGTCGATCTATTACGTCTGAAACCACACTGATGATCCCCAATAATTTCATCTACATATGGAGTTAATCTTCTCAAAAGGATATTCGACAAAATTTTGTACGACGTCAACAAAAGTGATATTCCTCGAAAGTTACTACAGTTAGTCTTGTCCCCCTTCTTAAAAATAGGTACGATTATGGACTCCTTCCATTGTTCTGGTAAAATTTCCTTTTCCCAAATTGCAAGTACAAGTTTATAAATTTCGCTAGATAATACGCTTCCACCCTCTTGTATTAGTTCTGCTGGAATTTGATCGATACCTGGAGACTTGTACTTTTTCAGATTTTCTATCGCAATTTCGACTTCAGAAAGTGTGGGTTCCGGTATAAATGCTCAGCAGTTTGTATTTGAATTTCGTCCCGATCATTTCTATTTGGCCTATGTATATTTAGTAGCTGTCCAAAATAGCTTTTCCATCTGTTAAGGATTGATATTACTACTAATAAATAAGATGAAATACTGAATCGTTATGAAATCTTTGAAATGGACAAAGAAAAAGTACGAGTATTGTAGTCATTCTCTTTTTTTTTTTACTCTATAAATGATTCATTCGTTTGCCTTTGTTCCAGCTATCGAAGTAACGCCAAGCAGTTGTCGAAACGATTCACAGATCGCCCACAGTCACCGCTCGACACTGCCATCTACTGGACAGAATACGTTATTAGACATCGAGGTGCACCGCACATGCGCACAGTCGCTGTGGAGCTATCGTGGTATCAATACCTGCTACTAGATGTCATAGGAGTACTAGCAGCAATAATCATACTAATTTCTTACATTTTTTGGTGTGGTTTTATAAGCATTCCCAAAATAATTAAATATTTGTATACACGTAACAAGAAACTGAAATTCACATAGAATATTTTACTCGTGTGAAAACTTAGTTTTTGTTCACAATGCGCATTGGATAAAATGTTAACTAATGGAGTGGGGAGGAGGGGGGGAGGAATGGAATTCTGAAAGTTAAAAGTTGGTCCATTCACATCGAAGATTAGCCATAAAAGTAACATAATCGTAAAAACAGAATATTAATGTGGAAGATAGCAAACTTTAAGCTCTCATGTTTGCTTTTGCATTAAAATCAGAAGTCACTGGGTCTCTCATCCGTAAAAGAGAGAAAATAAATGAACGTAGGTATGCAGAATTTTGTCAGGGGATTGAGTTCATTATTAAAATACGTAGTTTACACGTCTTGACATTAACGGTGTTTTAAATTTTATCATTATTATTATTATTACTATCATTATTATTATTATTATTATTATTATTATTATTATTATTATTATTACTATTTTATGCTCGACCATGCCGAAATGTAGTAACTATACACCTTGTAGCAGCCCTTTAATGGACCTCATTAAAGCACACCTATTCATTAAAGTTCAGGTTTTCCACCAATCAGAAAGCAAGTATCGATTATTCTCGGATATGCAATGGAAAGACAACTAGCGAAACGTCACGGAGGCTGGAAATCCAATACTGTCGCAGAAGGTTATGTTTGTTACTATAATAATTAGCGTTAATTGTAAATAATATTCAAATAAATTCAATTTGTCATCTCGTTTTTCAATGTCTAAACCAATTTCCACGTTATATCAAGATTAGGCTAATGTTCATTTTACTCTCTAGATTATATCAAGGTCAATGACATTTGTTCCCAGGAAAAAATAAATACTTTCGCGTCTGCGCACATCTCACAATTTACGACAAGGTCACTTCCGCTCCCCAGTCAGATAAGAATAATATGAATACTTATTAATAATGTCAAGTTAGAAATATGGTCGAGCATAAAAAGTCGTATGAAACTTGCCTATAATGGTCATTAAAACGCTCGTATGAAAATTATGAAACTCTCTTGCGTTCGTTTCATAAACATACTCGCGTCTTAATTACTACCATTATAGGCTCGTTGCATAATGTACTATTACGGTATATTTATTAATATTATAACTTTTTTGTAGGGGAAAGGGACCCGAAGGCTTGCACTGCAGCCTGAGGCTTATTGTGCTTACCACTCCTATATCTGTGAATGATTGGGTAGCAGCACGCCGCACAATGAACCTAACCCGGGCAATGGTATGGGTGATAATGATATGTCAATTAATGAAGGCGAAATGAGTCCGAGGTCCAATGCCGAAAGTTACCCAGCAATTCTGCTTCAAGTGGTTGAGGGAAAACCCCGGAAGAAACCCCAACCAGGTAACTTGCCCCAAGCAGGATTTGAATCCGGGCCCGCTCGTTTCACAGTCAGACGCGCTGACCATTACTCCACAGCGTTGGACAATTTAATATGTTCTAATAAAATCTTTGAAAAGTAATTTTTTCAAAGCCATCCAATTTTTATCAAATTTTAAATTTTGTTTAATTTTGTATAATAAAAAATTCCTGTGTCATTATTACACTTACACAATAATTATATATTGTCAACACTTATTTGTATATGATAGCTGAGACACTTTACATAGCAGGAAAATCCATAGAAACAATAAAATATATTGAAATATATTAAGAGTTCGCGGGTAAAACGATGAATGTCACAGTTTTCTTAAGGTTGATGTCATTATCTAATTCAATGGATCACTACGAAATTTAATGTTGTTCTTATGAAAAATGGTAAAAAAGGAGAATTATCATCACGAATACAGTAATCCTTTCCTTTATTTTCTATAGAAACAGCACTACATCTTGCAGTTATAGACTCAATTAGATCATTATCTAATCCTTAACAAAAATGTGACATTCATCGTTTTTCCCGCGAACTCTTCATATGTATTTTCTTTTATAAATTCAAGGGGGGAGTTCAAACTGGTAACTCCCCTTGCGTGCGCTCCTGGCTGAAATCAACAATATTCAATGACGATAACTTTACTTTAATATCAGCCGTGTCTCTGCAAGACAGCGGAACAGCATACGTATACCCGTACTATAGATAGGAACACAAATGACGCGTAAATTTCAGAAACCCCACATGTCCATTTGATTAAATTTTACGAGGCACAAAAAGCAAATTAATTTCAAACGCGTTTGGTATTTTGAAATGACTTTATTTTATTAAACCAAAATAATAAGGTTCACATACATGAAATTTAATGTTTTTCTTTAGTATTTTCTGGAAAAAATTGAATTGGCTGGACATGTGAGGTTTCTGCAATTCACGACTAGTTACAATCATTTTAATATCTTTAAGAAGACTAAGAACGACGATTATTTTACCTTACAAAGAACCTTAAATGCATATTTAAAAAAAGTACACAAACATATAAAAATTCAAAATTATGTGAATAGGATATTCAATTCTTCAAATCCCTTTAGTCCTTTTTTTTTTTTTTTCGTTGTTGGTAACTTTGTAGCATCTATTAGATGCTTTATGGTTGTGCTAACAGATGGAGTTACTTGTCAACAATGTGACGCTGAAACGTGTGTTCAGGTTACTGCCCAGCGACAGTCCTGATGTATTTTATATTTTTGATGATTGGTTAATTAATATTAACCCGGCACACTCACATTCATACAAATTTCCACACTCTAGACACCCAGGGAATTCTTCTTCTTCAAGAAAAATTCACCGAGAGCCGAGCCCGGGAATCGAACCCGGGACCTCCTGATCTGCAAGTCAGCATGCTGATCAACAGACCACGGAGGCAGTCCCCTTTATTCCCTTAAAAAAAGATTTTTTTTCTAGTTTACCTATATATGAATATTACAACCATATCAACAATGAATAAGTTTGAATATGTTTCTTTGTATTAAGTCTGATGTGCTTCGTCAGATCGACTTTGATGACATCATCAGTGTTTTCTCTATGAAGAAAGTGCGAAGGAAATCTTTATAATTCACAAGTAAGATGCATGTATTTTGATTCCAGTATTTATTGTTTTCTAAATTGTAACATTTCAATTAAAGTAATTTGAACTAAATATGACCTGTATAATAGCTGCTTATAAATTGTTTGTGGGAGTTGGGGAGGGAGGCAAATTTTAGCACTGCCTAGGGGCGCCACTATATCTAAATCCGGCCCTGGCTATATAGAAATTTGATAGGTATACCCACTATAAATAATTACTAGACAATACATATTATAATTATTTCCATTTACGTAATGTAATATTAAGAAATTCTTCACTTAAGCCTATTCTCTTGTTGATAAAAATAACACAGCACAACGGGCTATGGAAAGATTAGCAGATATTAAGACTGTGTTAATAATAGCGAAAGCATCTCTCAATCAATGTATTAATTCCGTTTCACAAGATGAAGTGGGCAATCCATTATTTCATATTTGATTAAGTACTGGTACGTGTTGCAGTATAGCTTATCAATCGCAGTTCGTAATATTATATAAAATTATTTTGAAAGCTGCCGCACGAAATGATAAACGATATTGTTCTTAGACAAAATCTATAGTATAAGGAAACTTTCAACCAAACATAATAGGCCTATATCACAACAAACATAGCACAAAACTATGCATATCTTTCAATTATTTTTTTAAGCTGAATGAAGTGATTATTGTTCCTGGTTTCCAACAGCAAGCGACATGAAGTTTATGCGCTGAACAGCAGGCAGGAAATCTTCATTCCATACAAGATGACTCCACATATCAATAAACATAACGCAAAATTCTTCCGCGTCCCGTCCGGTGATTGGTTCCTGTGTTCCCATCTCTAGTGTTTAGGTTATGTTGAGAGTGATACCGCTGCTGCATGTCATCTTATGACGTTTCATTTCCAACAACGCTCCATCGTCGCCCCGTTTATAAATTAATTGAGGAGCATAGTATCAAAGTTAAACAACTCCATTTTTTTAGATTTCGAGATATTGATTGTTTCCCGTAGAAATTTTGTGTGCTGAATGCGATTCTGGAACTGTTTAAGTTAAAAAACGGACAGAACAGAGCGAAAATAGTACTTAATAAGTGCGCTTTGGAATCAAAATGTAGACAACTCCATTGTGGCTTGGTTTCAAATTAGGACGATTTTCCCAGTAGCCAATAAGAAGCCCACATTCATACCATCTTTTCCCATCACGCATGTATGTATGTATTTATTAACACTACAATTGGGTATAACTTACACCCGGTGCAGTGAGACATAATATACAATAATACAATAATTACTGCAATAAAAAAATAAAAATAAATGTATTTCTAATTGTAAATAAATAGATGCACTAAACCTAGTACTATAAATAAAAACCATTCTATAATAACGCCCACAATAACCAAAAGTAAACCTAACTAATAAGTACTTCTATTTCACTCAATTATTACCAATTTAAGTAATTAAATATCACCTTAATTAATTACAAATCAACTTAATTACATATCATCTTAATTAATTACATATCACCTTAATTTATTTACATATCAGCTAAATTACATATCAACTTAATTAATTACATGTCACAACTTAGATAATTACTCTGCACCTACAAATACATTTTCAGTCTAATCTTCTCAACCTTTCCTTAAATGTTTTGATTTTGAGGGGACCACACTGAAAAATTGCAGCAGGTAAGCTGTTCCAGTCTACTATTGTGCGGTTAACAAAGGAAAATTTTGCCACGTCCGTTCTTTGTTTTCTACATTTAAACTTCCTAATATGATCAGTCCTTCCTAAGTATGATGGTGTTGCTAATCTAGCATTGATATCGGTCCATGCTTTGTGTCCCATTTGTGCCTTAAACAACGCGGTGAGTCTGGTTTTTCGTCGCCTTGATTTGAGACGTTCCCACCCTAAGTCTTTTACTATCTCTTCACCATGTCACCATATAATCGGTTTGTGGATGAATAAGTACTTCTTTTACGTAAATTTGCTTTGAAATCGAGTTAGAAGAGACTTAGATTCAAAAATAGACAATTTCACTTTAATTATGACTTCGCTTGGTTTAAAAAACAGACAACTCCACTTTAAATATGGCTTCATTTGGTTTGAAAAATAAACAACTCCATGACTTAGATTCAGAGATGGACAACTCCACTTTTAAAGTTAAATTTCGACCTGATTATTAATTTTAATGACATTTTGAGATTGAAAAAATATTTCTATGATCCATGAGACTGTTGAAAAGAAATGCAGGGTACGTATAACGGTGACATTGGTTTCCAAGGATCTAGTTTTTCGCCTCTCCTGTAAAAGCCAACTTTGATACCAAGCTCCTCAATTCTTTCTTCGTAGACTTAATAAAATTAGTAATTTTTCATTATGACAGGTTATGTTTTCGAGCTATACAGACAGGAGAAGTAAACATAGCCGTTAGAGGAGGAAAGAAGTATAATAATAATAATAATAATAATAATAATAATAATAATAATAATAATAATGATGATGATTTATTTTAGCTGGCAGAGTTAAGGCCGTAAGGCCTTCTCTTCCACTCAACCAGCAAAAAGTATATATACATATGCGTGAATTTACAAAGAATTCAACAATTTGATTTAGATTAGAGTTACATGTATACAAGAGTTATTTACGAATTAAACAACAAAATACTATGAACCAGGGGCGGATGCAAGGGGGGGATTAAGGGGATATATCTCCTCCCGAAATTTTGAGAAAAATACGAAACAAGAAACAAAAATAATATTAATTTTAATTCGTGAATGTACATAGGAATTAGAGAGTTTTCCACGTAAATTCTCTTTGCTAAAGTGTTAAATTCCAGGACAAACACAGCATTCTTACTTCAAGACAGAGAGTCATGAAGAGTATTTTAGGCTTTTAATTTTCCTTCTCTTCTTAGAATATTTCATTAGTCAGCTCAAGGACAGGTTTTTAAATCATAAGGGAATCCTAAAGTCCATACAAACTTTGCTGCCTAAAAACATAGTGCGAGCATCAGATGAAGATTTAGAAACTGCTGTTGAGGCTGTAGTAAATCAGTGGCCCAATGATGTTGATGCATCACCAGTCTTTCTTCAATGAATTGAAGATATGGAGAAGAAATTTCCTTGATCAGAAAAATCTTCACCTAATACCTACTAACTTCATATCATCTTTGAACAGGTGCAATGAAATTATTTTTCCCTGCACTCGTAAGGCGCTGAAACTTTTCTGCACGTTGCCTGTAACTACAGCAACACCAGAACGATCGTTCTCAACATTGCGGTATTTGAAGACTTACTTGAGGAGCACAATGGGAGCAGACAGATTAAATGGACTGGCCTTGATGCATATACATAAAAATGTAGAAGTAAAAGCTCATGAAGTACTGGATGAAATGTCTAAGAAGCCTCGTCGCCTTCTTCTGCAAATGTCATTCTGTCATTGTTTTTGTATTGCAGTCATTGTAATGTTAAAATAAAAAAAAATATGGTTTATTTAACAACGCTCGCAATTGCCGAGGTTATATCAGCGTCGCCGGTGTGCCGTAATTTTTTCCCCTCAGGACTTCTTTTACATGCCAGTAAATATGAGGCCTGTCACATTTAAACACACTTAAATGCCATCGAGCTGGGTTGGGGTAGAACCCGCAACTTCGAGCACAGAAGGCTATACCGACTACGCTACTCAGGCCAACTTGTAAATGTTTGTGACTCGGAAACAAATTGTGAGTATATAACACAGTCTACTATATACAGTTGCGAAGCTCAATATATATAGTAAAAACGCAAACATGGACAGTTGCCCACCACTAGGATCGCTACTATCGCCTCATCATCGCAGATCTCTCTCCTAGTAGACGACAAAATATGTTACACTTTCGTTGTGTTCTTTTGGAAAAATTAACAGCTTCCTTCCATTATTGAAATATTAAATGCATAAAGTTAATTTATTATTTTAATGAGGTATATTAAATTCCACCATAAACTCGAAGATACCTGCAAGAAATAGGTTAATATTATTTTTGTTTGTGCAAAACGAACTGAAATTTACTATAATCCCTTCACTCATTCAAGATTATAACGATAATTAACTATGAAACCAATAAATATTAATTTTCATTTCCCTTTACAACAATAATAATGGAAATATGAATTAATGGAGTAACTTACGTGTACCAGTACTTATAGTGTAGGCTTACGTAGTTAACAAAGTGGGATGAGATTAAGCAATAATAATCACACCAGATTGGAAATAAAACGTGATCAATAAATTTTATTTCTACGTCTCTAGTAAAGTAACAAATAAAAATAACAACAAAATTAACAGCTATAATTAAAAACATATCCTTTGAAAAAAAAAAAGTAGACCTAAGCAATAATAATCACACCAGAATTGAAAATAAAACGTGATCAATAAATTTCATTACAACAAACTTAATTTTTCTACGTCTCTAGTAAAATATTATTATTCCAATTGTTGTATTTTAGCCATTAACATTTTCATTACAACCAATAACAAACATTTCACAAGCATCAATGTGAAATACGCAACGAGCTAGCACTCGATGGAAATACGACACAGTCCAAAGTCGACCGTGGACAGTCTATTGTTTCTAGTTGCTAACCGCTTGGAGCGCTTTATCACGAGATTTGCAAAAAAATCACCTCAAGCTTCGCGACTGTATATAGTAGACTGTGGTATATAAACTTATTTCTCATTACTCCCTTTTTACTATCTCCTCAAATCCCTCCCCGAAAAAAATCCTGCGTCCGCCCCTGCTATGAACTATTAATTAAACACTGAAATAAACTGTGTAGCAGAATTAAGCTAAAATACATAGAATGTTAATATATTTTAAATAATATTAGATAATAGAAAGAGATTATTATGAGACAATTTTGAAAATACAGCACTATCAGGATGATGTCTAAAGAAAGAAGTAACAATGTAGTCGGTGATAGTTTAAGTCAGTATGATTGGAGTGAAATGCTAAGAAGGTAATCTTTTAAGCTGTTTTTAAAAGCGTTTATTGTCTTGCAGCCCCTAATACCTTGTGACAAGGAATTCCATTGACGCGGGGGGGGGGTGGATACTGTAAAAGATGATGAATAATAAGATGTTCTATGAAGAGGTATACTTAGCGTGCCACAGATAAGTGATCTGGTATTTACGTCGTGGTTAGAGTATAGATAAGAGAAACGAGACGAAAGGTAATTATTGCTATTAAACCAATGGCACAGGTCTCATTCCACACTTGACTTGAAGTTGGGCGGTCTGAAGCGTTCTATCCCCGCCCAACTTCAAGTCAAGCGTGGAATAAGACCTCTTGCCATTGGTTTAATAGCAATTATTATACGAGGCGCATCCAGAAAGTAAGTTTCCCGATTTTTCCCCCTTGAAAGTAAACGTAATTAGCCGTGTCAATTGCGCATGCGTAACAGATCTATGACGTATCAATCATATGTCAGCCAGACAGGTCTCGCCTGGTGCCAGTAGCATGGCAGCAGTGGTCCGAAATGGAAGCTCTTATTCCTTCTCCCGCCGCCTGCGAAGTTCGGTCGGTGATAAAGTTCTTTAATGCACAAAGCATTGCGCCAATTGAAATTCATCGGTAGCTCTGTCAGGTCTATGGGCCGAACATCATGAGTAAGCAGATGGTGCGTCGCTGGTGTAGGCAGTTTTCCGAAGGTCGTCAAAGTGTCCATGATGAAGAGCGCAGTGGGCGACCGTCCCTCATCAATGATGATCGTGTTGAGCTGGTGCGGCAGTGCATCATGCAGAACCGTCGCTTAACGATTACGGAGCTGAGCAGCCATTTTCCGCAGATATCGCGATCTTTGTTGCATGAGATTGTCACTAAGCACCTGCTGTTCAAAAACGTGTGTGCCAGCTGGGTGCCGAAAAACCTGACACCGAACACAAAATGCTACGTTTAGGAGCAGCACTGATATTTCTACAACGGTAGACGATGACGGCGACGAGTTCCTCGACAGGATCGTCACGGGCGATGAGACTTGGATTTCGCACTTCACCCCGGAAACCAAGCAGCAGTCAATACACTGGCGGCATAGTGGATCTCCGGTCAGGACGAAATTCAAACAGACGCTGTCGGTACGGAAAGTGATGTGCAAGGTGTTCTGGGACAGGAAGGGCATTCTGCTCATTGACTTCCTTCCAAGAGGTAAAACAGTGAACGCTGACCGTTACTGTGAAACACTGCGAAAATTGTGACGTGCCATTCAAAACAAGAGGCGTGGAATGCTTACTGCAGGTCTTGTGCTCCTCCATGACAATGCTCGTCCACATACGGCTCGGCGCACAGCAGCTGTTTTGACGGAATTTGATCATCCACCCTACAGTCCTGATCTTGCTCCCAGCGATTTTCACGTTTTCTTGCACCTCAAGAAATTCCTGTCCTCCGGTGAGCGTTTTGGCAACGACGAAGAGCTGAAGACGTCTGTCACACGCTGGTTCCATTCACAGGCGGCAGAGTTCTACGACAGAGGGATACAAAAGTTGATCCCACGATATGACAAGTGTCTCAATTCTGATGGTGGCTATGTTGAAAAATAGCTGAAACATTGCTGTACCTGTTGCCAATAAATGTTTTCCTGAAAGTGTGTGTTCTTTTTTTTTAAATAGGGAAACTTATTTTCTGGATGCGCCTCGTACTTCTCTCCTCCTCTGCCGGCAATGTTCACATGCCCTGTCAGACATTATGGAACAAAGTGTAGGAACTAATTAACTTAGCATTCTAGGTGCCATAAAGAGGTTTTTCTTTGTCTTGAAGCCAATAGGTTGGGATTCGGACACGTGCATTTCTTTAGACGCGGACTCACCTTGTATGGAATGAAGATTAAGTGGGACTATAGAAGAAATGAAATCATTTTAGAGGAACTCGATATGATGCCTATAGTGGACTATATTTTCGAATATCAAAAGTAACTGGAGTCTGCATGTAAACTGAATGCCCAGATCCAGAAATAGTAAGGCTATTTTGAACTATCGGCCAAATGGGAGATCATTGGAAGGCCCAATGAGGAGATGTGTCGAATATAAGTTGACAGGAAGGTGGTGGTGGTGGTGGTGGTGGTGGTGGACAAGTTTTCTGGGGAGGGGCATCAGAATCACTTCGAGGCGAATTACCCAGTAGGGTAGAGTGAATCTATACATGAAATTGTTTTTTACCTGTTTTCTAAATGTAATAGTTGCAAAAATCTGTATTTTCACTTACAGTATCTTAAGAATGTGAAAAATATAGTGTCTATATGTAATTTTTAGACACCCCAAGGGCTTTGAAGTTTCTTAAAATTATAATTTTTCTTTTTTTTTTTGCCTCTTCGTATATTTGTTCTATTACTTTATTTTCATTAAATAGCTAATGAATTACTGTAAAATCACATATTTAAACTTTATTTGGAAGACCCTAAATTGGGGTTGCAGTAGGGTAAACATTGGTCACTTCGTGGCAGTGGTTATTTCGTGATACTTTTTCTTTGCTCTTTCATAAATTAACCAATGGTGTTACGAGATTTAAATTTCCGCCTAGGGATTGCATATGTTGTCCAGTTTCCAGAAACATACAGCTAAGCTTTGTGTGACTATTGTAGCTGCTTCAGTGAGCTTTTTGTTTGGAGAGAGTAAGTTAGCATCGACTTCTCAGGCGTACAAATTTTATGGCTGTTTGTAATTACATTATAGGCTTATTATTAAAGGTAAGCATATGATATTTGGTACAAAGATTTATTATATCTTAATGAAATTTTAAGAAATGTTTTTGGAATTTTAGATACAGCTGTAGTCGCCATATAGGCTTAGCTTTACTGATAGAAATCTTAGCTGTTTGAGGCGAAATTTTGTTGAGCATTAAGCGTTGCATTTTATACTATTTTAAAAATTGTATTACAATACGAATTTTAGAAATCTGAAGATAAGATGTGGTAACAAAAAAGAAAAAGGAGACGCAATGGGTTCAGTGTAGCTTCTGTTTGATTTGTTATCATGCTAAGTGTCAATGATAAGTGCTAGATGACTTACTTGCAAGAATTGTGACAGAAGATGAAACATGGCTCCACCATTTTGGACCGGAGACAGAGACAGACAATGGAGTGGCATCATGCAAATTTACCAAAGAAATAGAAATTCAAAAGTGCACTTTCGGCAGGAAAAATTATGGCTACTGTGTTTTTCGATTCAGAAGGACTCTTGCTTGTGGACATCATGCCACACGGAACCACCATTAATTCTGACACGTATGTGGCAATTCTCAAGAAACTTCAAGCTCGACTGAGTCGTGTTCGACGACATCGAGAGAAGCAGGATGTTCTGCTATTGCACGACAACGCACAGCCATATGTCAGTCACAAGACCACAGACCAGATTAGAAAATTCGGATAGACAACACTGAAACATCCGCCTTACAGTCCTGAACTGGCGCCATGCGATTACCATCTCTTTGGTAAACTGAAGGATCCCTTCGCGGAACGAGGTTAGAAGATGACTCCCTTGTGCACGCTGCTAAAGAGTGGCTCAGACGTGTTAGTCCAGACTTTTACCGTGCTGGTCTTCAGGCTCTCGTTCCTAGGTTACGTAAGGCAGTTGAAAGGGACGGGGATTATGTGGGAAAGTGAAATTTTGTTCCTAAAGGATGTATCTACATTCTGTGAAAATAGCAAAGCTCTAGGATAAAAATATAATTTTTAAACAAATGTTATGCATTACTTTTGGAGTTACCCTAGTAATATAGGTTATAGTAAAGTCCGTAATAAAAGTGTTCACCCTTTCAGAGCAAAGAAGATGGCTTTTCAATTTCAATTTTTACTTTGATTTCATTCTTATTATGTGTTGATATGTATTTCTATGTTTTCTTGCTATGAATATTAGACGGAATGACTATATTTGAAGTCTTCTAACAATAAATGAGAAATGCATTTGACTTTAATGAATTTTTCCACAATTCTTCTACCCCTCACGAAATTATCAATGTAATATCACGAATTTACCAAGGTTATCACGAAATAACCAACCTTTTAGCTTAAGTTGTAAAAGTGGTTTTTGGCACTTGTCCAAGAACGTGTCCAATCTTTTATGTCTCCAGATTTGTACAGCAAATTATCGTCTATTAGATGAAAAAATCGGAATAAGGATATATTTACACATTTGCATTATAAATTAATTTTCATGAAATTATCACGAAATTACCAATGATTACCCTATATGGTATTTTTGAGGGGATCCAAATGGAACAAATATATAGTATTTTACATAAAACATGACAAGAATTTCATTTCAGCCCATTTATTTTAGTTAGAATTTATTCTTGGTTTCTTTTCCATTTCTTTCTGAATGGTAACTAAATCAACAGGTCAAATTATCATCCTTCTTTCTGTTCTTTGCTCTAGTAAAACATTCTTTCTTGTTTTGGAACATGGCGGTCTTTATCACAATTAGGTCTACAGTATTAATTTTTTTTTTTTTTTTTTTTTGCATTTGCATTTGCATCTGCATATATCAAGTAGTTTGTTTGCTTCTTCTTTGAATTTGCAATGCTGTCATTTTAGTTGTCACTATGTCGTTTCTTACAAGGCTTCGTTAAGTTTGCGTATTCATCATGGTAAGCACGAATCAGTACGACTAACTTTCGGAATTTATGCCTTTACCTGGATTTCCTTAGTTTCAATAGCAACTCTTTCTGAAATCTCTCCAACACTAGATTCTTTTGATTTGAAGTCATATTTTAATTTTTGACCCACAGATAATAGACCTATTTCATTACGTCATGATAGGTAGATAATTGTAATGAGTTCAGGCCCTCTGGCATTGCGAATACGGGGTAGAAGGTCAGATTTCTTGTATTAATATTAGAGATATTCTGATTTAAATACTCTGCAAAATAAGAAGAATCAATTTCCATTAATTTCATTATATTAATTATATCATGCCTAAGAGTTTTCTGATTTTATTCCTTATAAATTGAGATTTCTGTGACACTTCAAAATGAAACAACATGGGACCAAAAATATGCAGAGTTTTTTTTAACATGTATTTTTTTAACATGTTCCTGGTATCCTGTTCAGATTAAATCACTGGAGAATGTTCTCTCTCTAAAAATTCTGAACCTCAAAATTCTATAAAAATTTCAAAATATGATGCTCTTGGGGCACCTCTAAATATTAATCTAGAGAAAATATATTGCGCATTGTTCTTTATGATACCACCCCACAATTTTTTCCTGGTATTATATTTTGATTCCATAAACTTCATATTTTCACTCCACCCTATTACCCAGCTTGTTTTCCCACCGTCCATACCACCTCCCAAGCTGCTTCGCCACTACAAAGGAGTGCCGCTGTTCTAAACAAAGACATGTCATTTTTCCAGTTTTATTGCTATTGTCGGCTCCATACCTACATCGCAGATTGGATATTTGGCTGGTGTCCCGTCACGGTCACCAAAAATCTAACCGCGCTTTCTCACATAACGAGCCTTAGAATTATTTTTAATGGCTTTTACCGCCATGTCCCTAGTTTTATAACTGTTCTTACAACGAAAAAAGTGAGATTGGATCACAGCCTCGCCAAAGACAGGTCACAGAGGTCACTTGGGGTGAGAAGAACGTGATTCAGCGGCGGATCGTGAAGTTTACCTATGGAAGGCATATACTGTTCTCCAACCAGAAGATTAACCGTGAAAGGAATGTGCTTACTATTGCGTCATCTATTGGAACGAAGTAGATAGATAATATTACCGTTATAACCCCAGTTTAAAAACCATGCGCTCTCCCGCATATGTTATTTCCTGTATGGAGAGATTAAAAGCAGGAGATTAACAGTGATCTAATTTTGTAACTAGGGTAGTATAAATATCTGTGTATCAATGTTATTGTTTGTGCTGTGATAGAGAGCCAATAGAGATACGAGTACCCACGTGTGTGACCTTATAACATTTTATGACATCAACATTCATTCACAGCATTACCCCGCTTCGTCTCATTCCCCAGAGACTTTCTCGTGGTTGAAGTACAATAGATACGAAATCAGCGCGCAAAACTTTCGCTTGTAACTCCAATTCTTTCATAAAACAATAGTAAGCTTCCTGTAGTGATAAATGGTACTACAGAGCCCTCCGTGTATGACGCATCCTCCCACTAGGCAACTGTAGTGCGCGCCAAGGTCGTTTATCGGGCGTTGCATGCGTGCAGTTCACCTCAGTATTGTTGTTTGAGAACAATGAGGAGATTACTGATTAATGCTTATTATAGTGCAAGTTACTATGTTTTTTGTTCTAATTGTTTTATAATGGTGTATAGCATATTGCAGCGACTTTTGTAGTTTTAAGTTATGCAAAAAGTGGAAGAACATCTGACAAGTCATTTCGAATATTTCAGACGAAGAGATCTCGAATATTTCAGAAGAAGAGATCGGTCGAGTATTATAGAACATGTTCGGAGATATCAAGAATATTATAGAAGCAGGAGAAGGATAATTTGAACATCTCTTGTGGCTTACATACAATGCACTTGTAGTTATTGAGTTTTAAATTGTTTATAAATATTCTCTCAGTTAAATAGCTTTTAGTAACTAAAGTTACTACTATAGAAACGGTGGTCGTTTTCGAGGTAACTCTACGAGGCGTACAACAGAAAATGTAGCTGAACTTACGGTGTGATGGAAACGTGAAAATATGGAAGAGTGAAGAAGAAAATTGAGACAAAGAATTATAGCGGGGAGAAAACGGGAAAAGAAATAAAGAAGGACAGAAGAGTAAAGAAAATGTAACGAAGGAGATGGGAGTGAAGAAAATGAAACGAAGAACATAGGAATAAAGAAAATGAAACAAAGAAGGACATTGGAGCAAAGAAAATGAAGAAAAAGGAGATAGGAGTGAAGAAAATGAAAGTAAGAAGGAGATAGGAATTATGAAAATTGAACAAAAGAGGAAGTAGAAGTGAAGAAAATGAGACGAAGGAGAGAGGCGTGAAGAAGGAAATTGAAAGAAAGAAGAGAGAGGTGAAGAATGAAAATGAAAAAAGGAGGAAGGAGTGAAAAAGCAAAATGAAACAAAGAACGAGATAGAAGGGTAAATAAGAAAAATAAAACAAAGGGGAGAGAGGGATCAAGAAGGAAAATGAAACAAAGAAGGAATGAGAGTTGAAGAAGAAAAATGAAACACAGAAGGAGAGAGGGACGAAGAATGAAAATGAAACAAAGAAGAACAGAGAGGGTTGAAGAATGAAGATGAAACAAAGAAGGAGAGAGGAGCTAAAAATGAAAATGAAACAAAGGAGGAGAGAGGGGCGAAAATGAAAATGCAACAAAGAAGGAGAGAGGAGTGAAGAATGAAAATGAAACAAAGAAGGAGAGATAAACGTAGAATGAAAATGAAACAAAGAAAAGAGATAAACGAAGAATGAAAATGAAACAAAGAAGGAGAGATGGGCGAAAAATGAAAATGCAACAAAGAAGGAGAGAGGGGCGAAAAATGAAAATGAAACAAAGAAGGAGAGAGGAGTGAAAAGCGAAAAATGAAAATGAAAGAAAGAGGGGCGAAAAATAAAAATGAAACAAAGAAGGAGAGAGGAGCGAAAAATGAAAATGAAACAAAGGAAAGGAGAGGGGCGAAAAATGAAAATGAAACAAAGAAGGAGAGAGGAGTGAAAAATGAAAATGCAACAAACAAGGAGAGAGGGGCGAAAAATGAAAATGAAACAAAGGAGGAGAGAGGGGCGAAAAATGAAAATGAAACAAAGGAGAGAGGGGCGAAAAATGAAAATGAAACAAAGAAGGAGAGAGGGGAGAAAAATGAAAATGAAACAAAGAAGGAGAGAGGGGAGAAAAATGAAAATGAAACGAAGAAGGAGAGGGGGGCGAAAAATGAAAATGAAACAAAGGAGGAGAGAAGGGCGAAGAAGGAAAAGAAACAAAAAAGAAGAGAGGGGCGAAGAAGGAAAGTGAAACAAAGGGGAGAGGGGCGAAAAATGAAAATGAAACAAAGAAGGAGAGAGGGGCGAAAAGTGAAAATGAAACGGAGGAGAGAGGGGCGAAAAATGAAAATGAAACAAAGAAGGAGAGAGGGGCGCAAAATGAAAATGAAACAAAGAAGGAGAGAGGGGCGAATAAGGAAAATGAAACAAAGAAGGGGAGAGGGGCGAAGAATGAAAATGAAACAAAGAAGGAGAGAGGGGCGAATAAGGAAAATGAAACTGAAACGAAGAAGGGGAGAGGGGCGAAGAATGAAAATGAAACAAAGAAGGAGAGAGGGGCGAAGAAGGAAAATGAAACAAAGAAGGAGAGAGGGGCGAAGAACGAAAACGTCACAAACCGGTTCTTTGCCCGGTACAGTAAGCACGCATGAGCCAAGCACTGCCCGCGCCCGTTCATACGCGAGTTGATGATCACTGGCCTAGACCTACCAGCCGGCTCCTCGCCTGACGTTCACATGCCGAAGCAGAGATGAACGATCATCCAACCAGAATGGAGGTATCGTGTGGTTAGCACGATGGTTCCTCCAGCCGTTGTAGCTGACTTTCGCAACCGGATTTCGATACCTAGCGTAGCTCCCCAAGTGCATCACGATGCTGGGTGGACACCGGTCCCATACACTGGTCGAAATTTCATGAGAAAATTTCTTCTCCCATGAAGACTCGAGATAAATAAATAAATAAATATATATATATATATATATATATATATATATAATTTAATAGCAAGTAAATAAAGAAATAGGTAAATAAATAAGTAAATAAGTACATAAATAGGTAAATAAATAATTAAATATTAAATAAATGAGTAAATAAGTAGGTAAAGAAATAAATGATAATATAATATTATAGCCACATTACACTTCACTGTAGTAAGTCAGTATCAAAGGACAGGGTAAAATATGACGGATAGATAGAAAGATATGGTTGACATAGTTCGTGAAAAAGTTTTAAAGCAAGTAGGGCACTGAATTTGGCTTTTTAATATTGGATATTTGGATACAACGATTAAAACAAGAATGAAGAAAAATACATTAAGCTAAGTTATTTGGGGAGCGGCTACAGAATTCGTTGGAGGCTAGCTAGTCTGCCTTTTTTTCTGCACCACCCATATCGCCGCCAAAGCTTCCCTCTACAAACACGAATGACTCGGCTCGAAACAAAGACATCTTATTTCTGTAATTTTTATTGCCACAGGCGGGACCGCACCTAGCCCGCGGAATGCGTACATGCGGCTGGTGTTGCGTTACGGTCATATAAAATCGAACTGAACCTTCTCACACACAGAGACTTCGAATTATTGCTTTTTTATGATTTATTACTGCCCTTTCTTTACTTTTATAACTGTTTTTACAAGACAAAAAGTGAAACTGGATCACAGGCTCGTCAAAGACAGGTCAGAGAGGTTAATTGGAAGTGGGAGCGATATTCTTCATCTGTGACCCTCGCTTGACGTTAAGTTTCTAGAAGTATTTATTATTTTCTGTATTTTGTTCTTTCACTTTTTTTTAAATTTCACTGCTTATGTACTTTGTGACCTGGTAGAGTGTGAGAGAAGGTCCTATGGCTGTAACTTTGTCTAAATAAATAAATAAATAAATAAATAAATAAATAAATAAATAAGTAAATAAATATATAAATAAGTAAATAAGTAAATAAATAAATAAGTAAATAAGTAAGTAAATAAGTAAATAAATAAGTAAGTAAACAAATAAGTAAATAGGTAAATAAATAAGAAATTAAGTAAGTAAATAAATAAGTATTATTTTTATTGGGTTATTTTACGACGCTGTATCAACATATCAGGTTATTTAGCGTCTGAATGAAATGAAGGTGATAATGCCGGTGAAATGAGTCCGGGGTCCAGCACCGAAAGTTACCCAGCATTTTCTCATATTGGGTTGAGGGAAAACCCCAGAAAAAACCTCAACCAGGTAACTTGCCCCGACCGGGATTCGAACCCGGGCCACCTGGTTTCGCGGCCAGACGCGCTGACAGTTACTCCACAAGTGTGGACTAAATAAATAAGTAAATAATTAAATAAATAAGTAAATAAATAAGTAATAAATAAATAAATAAATAAATAAATAAATAAAAATGGACTCTGGGAGAGTTTTGCTACTTCTAAAATTAGAATTATCACAACAAAGTTTATCGAATTACTCGCGAGGCATCCATTATCACTTCAGTTGATACTTTGAGAACGTTTTCGATATTTATCACGATTTTAAAATGTTCCAAATGATGTAAAGAAAGAGGGAAAGGTGAAAAAGTAAAATGATATGAAGAGAGAGGGTTGAAGGAGGAAAATGATATAGGAGACAAGGGCGAAGAAGAAATATGGTATAACGAGAGAAGAGTGAAGAAGAAAAATTATAGGGTAAAGTTCTCTATTTACGTAATACTTCTAATTCCGTGATACTCTTTTTCACTGAATGTCACGGGTTGGGTATCTTGCTAGGAAGTTCACCGATGCCTCAAAAGTAAGCGAAAAAGATCGAGAAAGATGTCTGGCGCTATGTTGGAATGGAAAAGCTTTGACTGACATTCAATTTAAAAAAAAGTATCACGGGATTAGGAGTATCACGGAAATAGGGCAACTTTACCCTATGAAGAGAGAAGGATGAAGAAGAAAAATTATATACAAAGAGAAGGGTAAGAAAAAAAATGATATAGAGAAGGGTGAAGAAGAAAAATGATATAGAGAAGGGTGAAGAAGAAAAATGATATAGAGAAGGGTGAAGAAGAAAATGATATAGAGAAGGTAAGGAATAAAAATGGTATAGAGAAGGGTGATGAAGAAAAATGATATAGAGAAGGGTGAAGAAGAAAAATGATATAGAGAATGGTAAGGAATAAAATGATATAGAGAAGGGTAAGGAAGAAAAGGATATACAGAAGGGTGATGAAAAATGATATAGAGAAGGGTGATGAAGAAAAATGATGTAGAGAAGGGTGATTAAGAAAAATGATATAGAGAAGGATGAAGAAGAAAAATGATATAGAGAAGGATGAAGAAGAAAAATGATATAGAGAAGGATGAAGAAGGAAAATTATATAGAGAAGGGTGATGAAGAAAAATGATATAGAGAAGGGTGATGAAGAAAAATGATAGAGAGAAGGGTGATTAAGAAAAATGATATAGAGAAGGGTGATGAAGAAAAATCATATAGAGAAGGGTGATTAAGAAAAATATATAGAGAAAGGTGAAGAAGAAAAATGATATAGAGAAGGATGAAGAAGGAAAGTGATATAGAGAAGGGTGTTGAAGAAAAATGATATAGAGAAGGGTGATGAAGAAATGTGATATAGAGAAGGGTGAAAAAGAAAAATGATATAGAGAAGGGTAAGGAAGAAAATGATATAGAGAAGGGTAAGGAAGAAAGATGATATAGAGAAGGGTGATGAAGAAAAATGATATAGAGAAGGGTGATGAGGAAAATGATATAGAGAAGGGTGATGAAGAAGAATGATATAGAGAAGGGTGATGAAAAATGATATAGAGAAGGGTGAAGAAGAAAAATGATATAAAAGGGATAAGAAGAAAATTATATAGAGAAGGGTGATGAAGAAAAATGATATAGAGAAGGGTGATGAAGAAAAATGATATAGAGAAGGGTGATGAAGAAAAATGATATAGAGAAGGGTGATTAAAAAAAAGATATAGAGAAGGGTGAAGAAGAAAAATGATATAGAGAAGGATGAAGAAGGAAAATGATATAGAGAAGGGTGATGAAGAAAAATGATATAGAGAAGGATGAAGAAGGAAAATGATATAGAGAAGGGTGATGAAGAAAAATGATATAGAGAAGGGTGATGAAGAAATATGATATAGAGAAGGGTGAAAAAGAAAAATGATATAGAGAAGGGTAAGGAAGAAAATGATATAGAGAAGGGTAAGGAAGAAAGATGACATAGAGAAGGGTGATGAAGAAAAATGATATAGAGAAGGGTGATGAAGAAAAATGATATAGAGAAGGGTGATGAAGAAAAATGATATAGAGAAGGGTGATGAGGAAAATGATATAGAGAAGGGTGATGAAGAAAAATGATATAGAGAAGGGTGATGAAGAAAAATGATATAGAGAAGGATGAAGAAGAAAAATGATATAGAGAAGGGTAAGGAAGAAAGATGATATAGAGAAGGGTGATGAAAAATGATATAGAGAGGGGTGAAGAAGAAAAATGATATAGAGAAGGGTGATGAAGAAAAATGATATAGAGAAGGGTAAGGAAGAAGGAATATATAGAGAAAGGTGAAGAAGAAAAATGATACAGAGGAGAGTAAGGAAGAATAATGATATAGAGAGGGGTGATGAAGAAAAATGATATAGAGAAGGGTGAAGAAGAAAATGATGAAGAGGAGGGTAAGGAAGAAAATGATATAGAGAAGGGTAAGGAAGAAAAATGATATAGAGAAGGATGATGAAGAAAAATGATACAGAGAAGGGTGAAGAAGAAAAATAGAGAGATGGGTGAAGAAGAAAAATGGTATAGAGAAAGATGAAGGAGAAAAATGATATAGAGAATAGTGATGAAGAAAAATTATGTAGAGAAGGATGAAGAAGAAAAATGATATAGAGAAGGGTGAAGAAGAAAAATGATATAAGAATAATAAAGAAGGATGGAGAAGAAAAATTATATGAAGAAAGAGAAAAGACTGAAGATGGAAAATAAGATACAGAAGAAGAGAAAGGTCAAAAGGAAAATGAGACAAAGAGAGAGAGAAGGTGAAGAAGGATGAATTCAGAAGTTATACAATTGGATTTAGTGTGATTTTAATCTAAGTGGGTTTTGCACTCCTGGAAAGCTTTACATGTTGCAGGCCTATTAGTAGTAAATTCGCAGATTGTAATGATTTGACTTAACTTACATTATTTCCTTACAAATGGCTTTTAAGGAACCCACAGGTTCATTGCCGCCCTCACATAAGCCCGCCATTGGTCCCTATCCTGTGCAAGATTAATCCACTCCCTATCATCATATCCCACCTCCCTCAAATCCATTTTAATATTATTCTCCCATCTACGTCTCGGCCTCCCAAAAGGTCTTTTTCCCTCCGGTCTCCCAACTAACACTCTGTATGCATTTCTGAATTCGCCCCTACGTGCTACATGTCCTGCCCATTTCAAACGTCTGGATTTAATGTTGGATTTAATGTTCCTAACCATGTCAGGTGAAGAATACAATGCGTGCAGTTCTGCGTTGTGTAACTTTCTCCATTCTCCTGTAACTTCATCTCTTTTAGCCCCAAATATTTTCCTAAGAATCTTATTCTCAGATATCCTTAATCTCTGTTCCTCTCTGAAAGTGAGAGTCCAAGTTTCACAACCATACAGAACAACGGTAATATAACTGCAAATCTAGTCTTTCAGGTGAAGCTCCCTGTAAAGCAGATTTGAATAATTTCAAGGGAAAAATTGTTCCGGGGCCGGGTATCGATCCCGGGACTTCCGGTTGAACGTACCAGCGCTCTACCACTGAGCTACCCGGGAACTCCACCCGACACCGTCTCGATACCCGGCCCCGGAACAATTTTTCCCTTGAAATTATTCAAATCTGCTTTACAGGGAGCTTCACCTGAAAGACTAGATTTGCATAATATATACGTTACTGTGTACGTTAACAGAAAACCACAATTCCAAGTCACACAGAGATTGTGTGCACTCGTTGTGGGTCTCTGGCGTTTCGTCAGCTCACGCGAGTTGTGTGGATATAAAGGGAAAAGTTGAGACGGTGACAGGTGGAGTTCCCGGGTAGCTCAGTGGTAGAGCGCTGGTACGTTCAACCAGAGGTCCCGGTAATATAACTGTTTTATAAATTCTAACTTTAAGATTTTTTACAGCAGACTAGATGACAAAAGCTTATCAACCGAATAATAACAGGCATTTCCCATGTAATGATTTGACATGATAAATAATTTTCGTTGTGATATTGTTTGATTGTTCCGTTGCCTTGGCTCTGAGAATAACGTATGGCATATGGACTTCCATCTAAGCGGTCTGTAATTAGATTCCCGGCGTGGACAATAGGAGATATTTATATTCCGTCCATGGAACTGGGTTCTTATCCCTTGTCATGTGCTGTTCTGTGTGCGGTCATTGGTGGTACCATGACCCAATCCATGGTGACAACGCGATCAGGAAGGCTTGCAATGTCTCCGCTCTAATGCTGGTCAAATGATGTTTTGTGCTCTCTCGTACATCGGACTGGATTTATTTTTATTTTTTTTTTTTTTATTTAAAGACTCTATATTAACTATTGGATTATTTAGCGTCGGTGAAAGTGTCGAGAGAGAAAGGATATTTGGCGAGACGAGGCAGAGGATTCGCCATAGATTACCTGACATTCGACTCACGGTTGGGAAAAACCTCGGAAAAAATCCAACCAGGTAATCAACCCAAGCGGGAATCGAACCCACGCTCGACCTTAGATTGGACTGCAAATCTGTATCAGTAAAACACGATAGAGCAGAAAGATTATTTGAGTAAAAGAGTTCTTGAAACAGATTTAATGGAAGCGTAAATAAATTGTGGAGAATTAAATATTATTGGTAGATATTTGGGTATAAAGACAAGAAAAAAACAAAACAATAAGTAAAAGTATATTAAGGAGAGACTGCATAGCAAACCTTGAAAATTAAAAAAAAAAAAATTATTGGCTATTTCATTTCTTTGGAAAGTATAGATCTATTTTCATACCCCATATGGATTTAGTTCAATTCTGATTACAAATAAGTTTATTTTTTTAATTAAGGCTGTAAGGGGGCGTGGCATTTAAAGAGCTGTCAAGATTATTTTTCATCAAAGAATTCTTTTTTACAAATTTCTGATTACAAATTTAGTAACTTTTTGTTCTAAAGTTGGCTCCCTGAAGTTACTAGACGAGTGTAGCGGAGGATAATTTGAATTTACATTAATTTTCATTTTACTTTCAAATACATTTTTCCGTAAGTTTATTTTTCTTGATTCAACAGCAACTTTTTTATGTCAAATATTAATCAATCCGAATGAAAATTTTACTGCAAGTATTTATGAGGTAGCTGCATGTTTCTATGCATTTATTTTGTGAGAAATGCTGCTAGTTTATTTTATTAATGTTTTTTTTCATGAATTACTGGAAAAATAGCATTTTTTAAATTTAAAAAATGAAAGTGAATAAATGAAATATTTCATAAGATGAATTCATAGAAATGTTTCTCTATGTCAGTCATGTCAATTGATGCCCATAGGAGCAAGCGCGCGCTTTAGAGCCCAGGAGAGCCTGAGCGCTTTACAGCGGAAAGGAAAGAGACAGACGAAAGAGGTAGTATATGCCGCTTGGTCGAGCTATATTCAGGGATGGCCAGCACTGATTCAGTAGATAAAGGGAAGAGAACTAATTAAAACTGTATCCATGTTAATTTTTAGATTTGCCTGAGAAGTATAAGTGCATTATAAGAATGTAAGTTTTAATTTTAATGCCCATTTTTCACAAGTTTGATTTTTTTATTCAAAAGAAATATTTCCTCAACTTTTCGTATAGAAAAGTGAAATTTTCAGGTATAGGCCTATTTATTTAGTAGCCTTACAGAATGTTTTCGTAAATCTAATATACCGTACATACGTATTACTGAAGATAGTGTATTGAAAATTTTGAAAATATTCGCATGAAAATTGTTTGTAAGGAAATGAATTAACAAAGCGACTACTGTTACATCATAAGCAAAAATACGTGCCCATGTGTTGTAAAAATGTCAGCTCTATAGCTTCGGCAGATTTCGAGAAAATAATTTAATATTCTGATGATAGGAAGTTGCTCACAAATATCACCTTAAAAGCATAATGCGATAAGAGTTTTGTTATGTAATATTAGTTACACTTAAAACAGATATAGTACCTAGGTAACTTTGTTTTGTACTGTAATATTGTTTTGATTAGTTTATTGATTACTTTTGTAAGGCTAAAGATACCATCAATATAAATTCCAACTTATCATGTCATACTCAATCTCTTTCTTTGGAATATCACTTTCTTTATGAATGATGTGTTTCATCCACTTAATACAGTATAATATTATACTACTATGGAATTTAAGTGAATATTCCTTCTTAACTCTCTATTATGTTATTAAGATTTAAAACACAAGTGCAATATTAAGAAATTAGTGTTAGTACGTTTGTTTTACAGACAATATAGATAATATTAAACAGAAAGAAGCCATATAAAAATAACGACATAAAATTTCACGTTCCGTTTGAAGTTTGTGCACTAGTGTTTTCTTAATCCAACAGGCTGCTTATTCATATACACAACCCTTCCTCTTTCCATACTTAGCGCTTGATGCCCGCGCACGACGTCAAGGTCAGAAAAATCCGCTTGCTTTGAGATCACTGCTCTATGTCTTGAGAATGTACACAAAAAAACGAAGCTTAAAAAAAAAAGGGAACTTTTAGGAGTTCAAAATTTGGATTTTGTTAGTCCTTTACATAGTAAACATGCTCTCAAAATTTGTTTGAAAGAAAATGACTAGGAAAAAAGTTGTCCTTATTAGTGGACTGTCCCCTTAATGCAAGTTATCTGGAGAGGGATAGAATTCCTTCGAGGCGAGCTAGACCAACTTTGTTTTCCCACCGTTCAAATCGCTGCCTTCCACGGTTAACATCGTCTACAAACGCGGGTTGCACTGCTCGAAACAAAGACATCTTATTTCTCTAACTTTTATTGCTACCCCGTGGAATGGGAACGTGGTTGTTGTCCCGTCACGGTAATTAAAATCTAACCGAGCTTTCTCACATAACGAGACTTAGAATTGTTTTTAATGGCTTTTATGTCTCCTTCTTAGGTTTATAACTGTTCTTACGACGCAAAACGTGAAATTGAATCACAGGCTTGCCAAAGGCAAGTCACAGAGGTCAACTGAAAACGGAGGATCATGATTCAATGGCGGCTCGTGTGAAGTTGAATCATGGAGCTTTCTGTAGTTTTTCGGTGGAATTAGGAACTTCAACAATAGACAGCCGTTTTAACTTTTAGTGTAAGTTACTCAATTTATTTTACAAAATAATAATATTAAGTTGGAAAACTTACAGTTTGTTACACTTTATTCACTATTAATAATTATTATTATTCCGAAGTTGATAACCTAAAATCACAGAAAAGTAACCTATAAAATGACCCTCAATTTCATTTCTGAAAATATATTTAAATTTTAAAAAATGACGAAGATTTTAATAATAACTTAATAATAATAATAATAATAATAATAATAATAATAATAATAATAATAATAATTTCATTTTGATTAAGCAATTAACAAATTAATTAATTAATTTATTTATTTATTTATTGTGATACTAATGTGCTAAGAAAGAGCCACTGGCTAATAATAATCCAGCACAATAATTGATACACTAATAATACAAAAACATAAATTGAAATCAATATTTACGATAGTAATAAGTAATAACTAGGGCCGTGACATCGGTATATTTGTATTAGTCTAAGGTGAACACACGACGCCGGACAGAATGTAGTCGATGTGTTTCAAGTACAGGCAGCGGAAGCGAATTTTACACATGCCTAAGCAAGCACGTTCCATGTTTTGAACACGATTATTGTGTATTACAAAATCAAGACAATACAATCATTGTATATGAGAGTTAATATCGGAAAGGTCTAAAATGCTGGTGAGGTTAGAAAATAAATGTTGGAAATCCTACTTAAATTGTCACAAATGTGGTAAAACATGAGTCTGAAAAGAAATGAAATTGATAATATGAAATATTTTACATATGCGCCCTTGGTTTCAGCCGATGTTGAACGCAGTTTTTCCGCATACAAGGTTATACTATCCGACACTCGACCGTCATTTTCATTTGAAGCTTTGGAAACGAATGTTGTTTATTGCAGCAGGAACCGAAACAGGCAAACAACATGCAAGAAAAGTAAGGTACAGAATAGACGTGATAAATAAACTAATGTAACAGTTAAATATAGAGAAAGCAAAATTGTACGCCATACACGTTTTCGGCTTTCTAAAACTGTAATGCAAAACTCTAAATATAAAAAAAAAAATCTTTTCAGACTTATGTTTTACCACATTTGTGACAATTTAAGTATGATTTCTCAACCTCGCCAGCGTTTTAGACCTTTCCGATATTAACCCTTATTATACAATAATAGCATTGTCTTGATTTTATAATACGCAATAATCGTATACAAAACACACAACTTGCTTGCTTAGGTGTGTGTCAAATTTGCTTCCGCTGCCTGTACTTGAAAAATGCTGACTACATTCTATCTGGCGTCGTATGTTCACCTCAAACTAATATAAATATACCGATGTCAAGGCCCTAGTAATAACAAATTTAAAATAAGTAGATTAATATTATTATATTAATCAATGAATACAAATAAAAATAAAAACAATTTTAAACTAAGATTTTTTCTTTAATCGGTGACATATTGTACTATAAGAATACTAGAAATATTACAAAGAATATTAAAGATAATTTCATAAGAATAAACAAACGATAAATCATTACCAAGAGAAAACTAAGTCTATACATTGAAGGGATCGAATTCGCAGCCACGCATGTTGGCATTTTTAAAGCATCTGGAGACTGGTGAAAGAAATTTTGAATTTCTATTATAGAAAAGTTTGTGTGATCTCATATCTTTTGTTGGAATGCGTAAGCTAATATTATATAAGGAGTCAGAGGATACGAAATATCACCTTTGAAGACCTTACAAAAGAATAGATAATCGAGCTCATGACGTCCAGCATATAGGCTTCCATAATAACTGAAGTATTCATATTTTATCTCATAGGCTAACTATACCCGGAATTAATGGGCAGAAATCTGAATGAGCATGAAGACAAATTTTCTATGTCTATATTTTTTTTCTAATATAGCCGAATCAGTAATTGTAATCGAGTTACAAACTACAGTTGCATATTCGAGTTTCGATCGCACCGGTAGAGCATTAAAAGAGAGAGAGAGAGAGAGAGAGAGAGAGAGAGAGAGAAAATTAATAATATTGAATGTCTCCGACATTACTCCAATGCACACTTACATATCAGAAGGAACTGAAATTCCCAGACATATCTCTTATTCAGCATTGTAGTAAAGAGCCATCGCCATTCGTAGGGTCTCGGATTTGAAGGATCGCCTATGCTTTACTTTCGGAATTATTACATCTTCACTTGTGAGAGACAATATGTTGACTGCGGGCACTGCGACTGCAGTATTTCTGTGCGTTGAGGCAAGACAATGGTAAGTGCCATTAGGTAAGTTTTGAGAAATTGCAAAAACAAAGTTTGAAAAGGCCTATGAATCATACAGGTAAAAGTTCATGTTTCAGTTCAGTTCATATGATTTAATACAATATTCATTATTGTTTAATCATATTTTAAAAATTAAACAACAGCATATTTAATAGTAATTAACATATATACACAACACTGCATTCCTCATTGGTTGTGGAGTTACCATTATATTCTCCCAAAAGCTATTTTTAGGCAATATAAGCTTATATAGGCCTATATATATATACTTACTTACTTACTGGCTTTTAAGGAACTCATAGGTTCATTGCCGTCCTCACATAAGCCCGCCATCGGTCCCTATCCTGAGCAAGATTAATCCAGTATCTATCATCATATCCTACTTCCCTCAAATCCATTATAATATTACCTTCCCATCTACGTCTCGGCCTCCCCAAAGGTCTTTTTCCCTCCGGCCTCCCTACTAACACTGCATATGCATTTCTAGATTCTCCCATACGAGCTACATGCCCTGCCCATCTCAAACGTCTGGACTTAATGTTCCTAATTATGTCAGGTGAAGAATTCAATACGTGCAGTTCTGTGTTGTGTAACTTTCTCCATTCCCCTGTAACTTCATCCCTCTTAGTCCCAAATATTTTCCGAAACACCTTATTCTCATACACCCTTAACCTAAGTTCCTCTCTCAAAGTGGGAGTCCAAGTTTCACACCATACAGAACAACCGGTAATATAACTGTTTTATAAATTCTAACTTTCAGATTCTTTGACAGCAGACTGGATGATAAGAGCTTCTCAACCGAATAATAATAAGCATTTCCCATATTTATTCTGTGTTTAATTTCCTCCCGAGTATCATTTATATTTGTTACTGTTGCTCCCAGATATTTTAATTTTTTCACCTCTTCAAAGGATTTCCATTTCGTACAATATTCTTGTCACGAGACATACAATCATATACTTTGTCTTTTCGGGATTTATTTCCAAAACCTATCTCTTTACTTGCTTCAAGTAAAATTCCCGTGTTTTCCCTAATCGTTTGTGGATATATATATATATATATATATATATATATATATATATATATAAGCTTATACCTATCTTTTTACTCGCTTCAAGTAAAATTCCCGTGTTTTCCCTAATCGTTTATATATATACACGAGGCGCATCCAGAAAGTAAGTTTCCCTATTAAAAAAAAGAATACACACTTTCAGGAAAACATTTATTGGCAACAGGTACAGCAATGTTTCAGCTATTTTTCAACATAGCCACCATCAGAATTGAGACACTAGTCGTATCGTGGGATCAACTTTTGTATCCCTCTGTAGTAGAACTCTGCCACCTGTGAATGGAACCAGCGTGTGACAGACGTCTTCAGCTCTTCGTCGTTGCCAAAACGCTCACCGGAGGACAGGAATTTCTTGAGGTGCAAGAAAACGTGAAAATCGCTGGGAGCAAGATCAGGACTGTAGGGTGGATGATCAAACAACTCCCAGCCAAATTCCGTCAAAACAGCTGCTGTGCGCCGAGCCGTATGTGGACGAGCATTGTCATGGAGGAGCACAACACCTGCAGTAAGCATTCCACGCCTCTTGTTTTGAATGGCACGTCACAATTTTCGCAGTGTTTCACAGTAACGGTCAGCGTTCACTGTTTCACCTCTTGGAAGGAAGTCAATGAGCAGAATGCCCTTCCTGTCCCAGAACACCTTGCACATCACTTTCCGTACCGACAGCGTCTGTTTGAATTTCGTCCTGACCGGAGATCCACTATGCCGCCAGTGTATTGACTGCTGCTTGGTTTCCGGGGTGAAGTGCGAAATCCAAGTCTCATCGCCCGTGACGATCCTGTCGAGGAACTCGTCGCCGTCATCGTCTACCGTTGTAGAAATATCAGTGCTGCTCCTAAACGTAGCATTTTGTGTTCGGTGTCAGGTTTTTCGGCACCCAGCTGGCACACACGTTTTTGAACAGCAGGTGCTTAGTGACAATCTCATGCAACAAAGATCGCGATATCTGCGGAAAATGGCTGCTCAGCTCCGTAATCGTTAAGCGACGGTTCTGCATGATGCACTGCCGCACCAGCTCAACACGATCATCATTGATGAGGGACGGTCGCCCACTGCGCTCTTCATCATGGACACTTTGACGACCTTCGGAAAACTGCCTACACCAGCGACGCACCATCTGCTTACTCATGATGTTCGGCCCATAGACCTGACAGAGCTACCGATGAATTTCAATTGGCGCAATGCTTTGTGCATTAAAGAACTTTATCACCGACCGAACTTCGCAGGCGGCGGGAGAAGGAATAAGAACTTCCATTTCGGACCACTGCTGCCATGCTACTGGCACCAGGCGAGACCTGTCCGGCTGACATATGATTGATACGTCATAGATCTGTTACGCATGCGCAATTGACACGGCTAATTACGTTTATTTTCAAGGGGAAAAAATCGGGAAACTTACTTTCTGGATGCGCCTCGTATAGTGAATATGTTAGGAACCTAGCGGCGTGGTAGAGTGCTGGCCTTGCATTCGGGAGGTCCGGGGTTCGATCCCAGGGGCCGACAATCCTAACTGAGGTTTTTATGATTTCCTTAGTTATTTCCAGGAAAATGCCGGGATTGTACCTCTTGAAAGTCCAGCCATGGACGGCGATCCTTCCCTTAATCCTTTCATATGTGTGAGTGAATGTTGTGTAATGTCTTAAATGTTTGTGTTGTATCGGAGGTGGTCCTGGCATTGAGCTGATCCCTCGTCCGGGGAGACCCTCCATGTCCTTGTGTGGTCAAAAAAGTATGTATGTGATCCATAGATTAATTCCTCTCCCGACAGGTCGCGGATCGTGTAATTAGAACTTAAAAGGGAGAGGTTAAACTAAGGGAAAGAAGAAGAATATGTTACAGCAATTTTTGTTAATAATATCACTGATTGTTGCCACAATTATGTTTAATAATCTGATTATAGGATTATAGAACTCTTGCGGAACTGGAGACTCTGATATAATCTCGGCAATTGCGAGCGATGTTAAATAAAACAATTTAATTTAATAGAGAAAAATAGAGAGAAAAACAGAGGGAATAATATATGGAAAAATTGGGGATTATTATAGAAAATAGAGCAGAAAACAGAATAAAATAGAGGAGCAAATAGAGTAGAAGATCAATGGAAAATACCCAAGCAAATAAAGGAATACTAGTGGGAAAATAGAGGGAAAATGAAGAAGAAACTAGAGGAGAGAATAGATGAGAAAATGACGGGAAAACAAAACGGAAAATAGAGAAGAATAAACAGGAGAAAATAGAGAGGAAAATAAGGGGATAATAGACGTGATAATAGTGGGAAAAATAGAGAGAAAATGGAGGGGAAAATAAGCAGGACCTGGATGAAGAAATAGAAGTGAAAGTAGTGGGATTATAGTTTATTCCTCCTCTATTTCCCCCTCTACGTTACCTCTATATTTTCTCCTCAACTTTTCTTCTAATTTCTCCTCTACTTTCTCTACATTTTCCCTGTTTTCTCCTCGATTTTCTTTTCTATTTTCCCTAAATTTGTCCTCTATTTTCTCCTTTATTTTACCACTAACTTTTCCTCTGTATTACCTCTATTTTCTCTCTCGCTTTATCCATTCTTTTAGTTTACGCGTTTTCTCACTTTCTCGTTTCTTCGTTGTGTTTTTCCCTTTTCTCTCGTCTAAAGTACTTGGTTCATATTCAGAACCACTTTTAGCATCCCCTGTAGATGACGGTTCTACATTTGGATTCATTATTTTCTCCTTGCAACAATAACCTTTTCTTAGTAGCAGCAATTTTCACAACACGAATAGCGCTTACCATTCTCTTGACTCAGAGCGTACTCTTCAAGCACTCCACCCCCGCCCAGCAGACTCTTGGGCGAGTCCATGTAAGTGGATTCCAATTCATCTTTCGCGCAAGTGCCACGAGTTGCGATCGGACTCAATGGTGTCTCTATTTTCAATTTGTTCCACAATCTTCATAGATGGCAGATATGACCAAACAAATTACAAACATAGATAGTGCGGAGAAATATGGCCAAGAATATAAAAGAAAACGTCCTAGATGGGTAAAAGAGCGCGCCACAAATTTTAAGGATACAATAACATTAATTTTGTGACACATTTTAGGTAATCTGAAACTTCAGTTTTGTCAGTATTAGCCATTTGTTCATTTTTCGTTTTAGTTGTTACACCACGTGCTTTTTCTCTCTCACTAAGGCAGGATTCGTAAGCAACTGCAAAGTTTTACTGGCCAATTGAAAAGCATGCAAAAATATTTGTATGTGTTTTGAACGTCTGTGGTGAGAAATATGCAAATTTAATCGTGCATATTTTTGCATATTTCAGGCATTACAGCATACAATAAGAAAAGGAAGATTAGTTCTCGATTATCAACAGTAATCTCACTAGAGGTTTTGATTTATCTAGAGAAAATCAAAACTCGAGTGGGATTTAATTGACTATTACACGATTAGAAAAAAGTATATAAAGATTAGAAGTAACGAAGTACTCCAATATAATAAAATATTAATTGACCTACGAAAACATAACTGTCTCCAAATGCATTATTGTACCATCTCAACATTACAAATATTACGCTAGATGCCAGTAGTGTGTTATGCTTAGCTGTTTTCTTGTTATCAGTTGTGCCAACTATGGAATCTTCATTGAACTCTGTGAATGGATACTAGTCAAGAAGGCTTTGTTGATTCAATTTCACTTTTATTAAAATAGTTGCATTCCACTTTAATTATCCGGATTCCCAGTAATCAACGTCACTTGACAGATGATTTTCAATAAATCTTAGTATTAGGGGAGAGTCGGGTAGTATCGGACATCGGGTAATATCAGACAGTGAGTTTCTTTCATCTACCACACGAAGATAGTACCTGATTGACATGGTTACGTTTCTGTGATGTCGCATAGAGAAATGTAACCATGTCATTCAGGTACTACCATATGGTGGTAGATGAAAGAAATGCACTGTCCGATACTACCCGATGTCCGATACTACCCGACTCTCCCCTAAACAATCTCTGATACGTGACTATCCATAATATCATATAGCAGAAGCTATAACATAACCTAAATAATATAAACAAGTATTAGAAAAGTTTTAATTAAGGATGATGAAATAAAAAATAAACATGAATAATTTTAAAAGGAACACTTATTGAAAGTACAATTTTCAAATTTGAATGTTTTAGTGGTTGGTGGTTCAGTCAATGTTATATTGGATGTGTGCGTAAAAGAAGTGGAACTCGTTGATGTACTGTACATAGTGTATTCTTAAACTTATTCAGGGTTTCCGAATGGTGCTCTTCATTTATTTGTAAATAGGGTTTCAGGGAAGATGCATAGCTATGACCAGTGATCTTTATTAATTCTTGTTCTTGAATGCCAATGCGAGTCATATTTGAAACTTCTGTGCATCGACTGGAGTGGTTTGTAATTTTCTGTTTTTTGACGTCCAGACCAGTGCAGTTTGAAATGTTGGAAAACAAAGAAACAAATGCTAGGGTAGTGATAAAAATAAACAAATGCTAAGGAAGTGATAAGCAGCCATGATTGGTTGAAAAACATCGTTTCGTACCGTTTTATTGGTCAAAAGTAGTGTGACGAAGTAAAAGTGTAATGGTCAGGTTAATATTTTCTGCCATCAAATCCTTTACTTCGTATGTCGTATTACTTTTCTTTCTGCGTTTCTGGGCAATACTGGCCATATCTAACGGTAAGTAATAGTAGTCTATATTATGATACAAGGTTGAGAAGTGCTTTTTACAAAATCGAGGTAAAGTGTGTGAGAAACGAGTAGAGCAAATTGCAAATACAATATATTTTGCATTGAAAATTTAGAGAAATATTATTCCAAAGCCTTCGCAAAACTGCACTGTAATGGTAACTAGATAACAAGAAATGCAAATGGATCTATTTCAGTTTACTTTTATGTTACGAAAAATGGTTTCCCTAGCAACAAGTTTTTGTGTAGGAATTCTAACTTTCAAGGCCTAACAACAATAGCTGCAAATACAACAAAAAACACGATCATGCAAAATAGTAATAGGGTATGCGTTATAAGAGCGGTATGTTGATGTTTTCATGTTCGAGGAAAAGACTGAAAAAGCTCAACTACGTTTCGCTTTTTTAATTTCCGAGAACATGAAAACAAACATACCGCTCGTGTATCGTACATTATTTTGTGCGAAGATCGTTTATTACATACCTGAAAGAGGAATTTCTAATTAGTTGCAATGAAATCTCCATGTTGGTTTCTGTTTAATGACGGCAACTTCGGAAAACCAAAATACCTTCCTTCAACATTGTTGCTATAAAATGTTTTCTGTGTTTACTATACTCCAGCAGGCCGTGATATACGTCTGTCTTTTTTTTCCCCAGTCTATAAATGAGAACTTAAAACAAACGGTAAGGTTATGTAATGATTTATTTTTCATTTTAATATTTTAACAATATTATTTGCAGTAATAACATCGGCATCTGGAATCTTGTTGTTTTTTTCACGGCTTCCTTAATGTTACTTGCATTACAAATGCAATAAGTTTCGTGGTGTAGTAGACTTTACTTAATTTTTGCAAATATTTGAAAACAATAATTAACATTGCAATTTAGGTGAAATTGCAGTGGTAAGTTTCCAATTTATAATTATTACTATGTTAAACGTCTCTAAAAATAATATGTTAAAAGCCTAAAGCAGTTAAATGAATATGGCACTTAAGCGGTAAGAAGAGGGAAATTGTTATGTGTGTTACGTTGGGAATACTGAATGTGGTATTTCACACTTACCGCGTATTGGTTTTGTGCGGAAAGCAAGCAAATACGCACGATCTCGCACAAACATATTTTCACACACCTAACCTACATAATACCCTCTCGTAAATTTGTTTATTTTGACTATTACACTTTTATGGCGTGTTACTACTTTTGACCAATAAAATGGTACGGAACGACGTGTTTCAAACAATCATGGATGCTTATCCTTCAATTTTAATACCTCTCTATAATATTTTGTTTTTATCATCTCCCTAGAATTTGTTTTTATCACCTTCATAGCATGTGTTTCTTTGTTTACCAACATTGTACTTCCAATAATTGTACCTTTTAAAATGATTAATGTTAATTTCATAATCTTTAATTACAATTTTTCTATCATTTATCTTGTTTATATTATTTAGTTTATGTTATAATTAGCTTCTGCTGTATGAGATTAAGGATAGTCACATATCAGAGATTGTTTAATATAAATTTATAATTGAAGTGAAATGCAACTGTTTTAATAAAAATGAAACGGAATCAACAAAGCCTTCTTGACTAGTAATCGTCCATAGATTTCAATGAAGATTGTATAGTTGGCATAACTGGCATATAACAAGAGAACAGCTAATTATAACACACTACTGCCATCTAGCGGAATATTTGTAATGATGAGAGGTATACTTTCAAGACAGTTTAGTATTTTCGTAAGCCAATTAATATTTTATTGTGTTAGAGTACTTTATTTCTTCTAATCTTTATATACTTTCTTCTAATCCTGTAATAGTCAATTAAATCCAACTCGAGTTTTGATTTTCCCAAGATAAGTCAGAACCTCTAGTGAGATTACTAATTGATAATTAATTAGTAAGTTAGTTTATATGGCGCTAGTCAATTATTTCTCATTATTATTTTCGTGTTTCTGTATGAAAAATTTAACAATCAAATGCAGTCTGAAATGAAAAGTTAGTTTAAAAAAAACAGGATAATGAATGGTGTGGTGAATACAGTACTGAGCGTTATCCAAGATAATAGTAGCCTATTATCCAAGTTTTAGAAATCTAAGATAACAGCAGAAGGTACTGGAGTTGGTGTAGGCCTATATGGTGTAAATATCTTCGATGATATTTAGTAGTTTAATTGGTACAGTTCTTAGTTATCATCACAGTCTAGTATAAACAGTCACGAAGCTTTAGTTTATGAGGATACTAGAAACAATAGAGTGTGCAGGTAGTATTTCGCATTGTCTGTAATGAGGCGATAGTAGCGATCCTAGTGGTTAGCAACTATCTATGGATGCATATTTACTACGTATTGAGCTTCGTGACTGTATATACTAGACTGCGGTTATCATAATCATTATTACCATATTAGAGAAACTGTGAAAGGTTACGAAGACCAGTATTGTCTTGCGTTTAATTATTCCTTTCGAGCAGTTTAAAACTGAATTTCCACGCTTTGAATTTTGACCAACTACTTTTCCACTCAATACACTGGAACTTTTGTCGGCTAGAAGATCGGGACTTGGAGACGCCAATCCTGCTACAGTTGAATATGAGTTATGGTTTCGCGTTACGTTATAAAAAGGAAAAAAAAAAGCAAGCTGAAACTTAAAACAACACAGAACAATTAAATACAGGATATGGCACGACAAGAGACGTGTAGAAGGAAATGTTATTACACAAACCAGACCGTGGGATTGAATATAACAAGCAGTCGTAAAAAGTACACAATCAGACAAAAGTATATGGCCCAAGCTGCCACTTGTACGTCACTCGATCACTTACGGCAGATGCAATGCAATTCATGACATGCTTAGATCATTTTCTTTCTTGGAACCCAGAAGATTTTTCATTCCCATAATGGATTTTCGAATGAAGCACTAATAAATAACCATATGAAATCTCAGTATTGACCAACTCTAACCCTCAAAAATTTGAAATAGATCAGTCATTGAGTGAGGTCCTCATAAGAATTAGTATGTCTACAGCTATACAATTATATTCAATATCTTTATGCCGTTGTTACATTACGAATGTACAAAAATTGATTCATAAAGTAAGGAGCACAGTTTCAAATCGTAATGAAGTACTCATCTCACTTTTTTTCTTTCTTCAAAAATTTGATTTTTGTATTTTTATTTCATCTGAAAGCTTGAACTTTCTCGTTTTATCGACCGGAAACGCCATTTTTTAAACCGAAAGTGCAGTTCTGCAAGTGTCAATCAGTGACATTCTGTCATTTTTATATATTTTTCGTGTAATAACAATTCGAATTTAGCGGTAGAGTTTGACTATTATTTGTCACATAGTCAGGAAGCTGTGTGTTTGGTTTTACAATTTTTCATACCCTCAGATGATTTTTTCTCCATGTTTAGTTTTACAGCATTTTACAGTACTAATATTAACACAAAATGCACTTAGAATTGTATTGTGGATCCCTATCACCACGACATGGCGCGTCCGCAGGTTGCAGATAGAGGAGACGGCCTTCAGATATGGAGGGTAGCTGAGAATATATTGAATAAGCAGTCCTGGACAGCCGATAAGGGGTGGTCCTCCAGCTTAGGGGTTGGGCGATGGGCTAACAACCCATCACCGTAAAAACAGCTTGTTGCGAAACCATACAATAAGCCTCGGAATGGGATTGATTCTCTCGCACGACCACAGCAACGTTTGAGATGGGCAGGGCATGTAGCACGTATGGGCGCATCCAGAAATGCATATAGAGTGTTAGTTAGGAGGCCGGAGGGAAAAAGACCTTTGGGGAGGCCGAGACGTAGATGGGAGGATAATATTAAAATGGATTTAAAGGAGGTGGGATATGATGGTAGGGACTGAATTAATCTTGCTCAGGAAGGGATCGATGGCGAGCTTATGTGAGGGCGGCAATGAATCTCCGGGTTCCTTAAAAGCCAGTAAGTAAGTAAGTGCACTTAGAATTGAGATATTTTCACGAAAATGAAGCTGAATACTGTAGTGAAGTGCCAAATTACAAGCGGTGTCCTACTGCTTGAGGAAGTTAATTTAAAACTCCAAGATCTCGATTTTTTTTTTCTATTTTCTATGTTTGAAATTAAAAAAAAAAGTAATCAACATTTTTCCTTAATGGGATACAAATGGGAAAACATGTTTTCACAGCCTATTGCGTATTCTTTTAGGAGTAAAAAAGTGAAAGAAATTTTGTTCTAACGTCCATTGTTGTTATTGTAGATATTTCAATTATACTGTACATTACATGCGTGACAAAATACAATTTTCCCGTCTACCGTGAAATGTAATAAGTTTGTACTACAGACACACAATTATGACACAAGACGAAATATTAATTCAACATTAGTAGAACCTAAATGTCTCACATCTGCTGGTCTAAAGTATAGCATAAATTTTGGCCCTCGGTTGTACAATGCTTTAACTAAATTACACCCAGAACTTCTAATATGTAACCCACTAACATATAACAAGAAAATTAGAAACGTGTTAACATCTTCAATTTGATTAAATAAATTTATAGCCTATGTGTATGAATTAATCAACCTATATTATATTTGTATTCTATAATTTTGAAATATATATTAGTCCTACTTTTCACGTGCGATATTATTCTTCTCTAGTGTTAATATTATATTATATAATTCCATTGCCGCTGTAATTATATTTTAGTTCCTATTTTATTTTACTTATTTATTTATATTATTATTATTATTATTATTATTATTATTATTATTTATTTTAATATTATATCTGAACTGCGACCGTGCACGAGCGCTGCTCATTCGGTCTCAAATTTTGTTAATAGTACTGTAGGCCTATCTTCTTTTTATATTGCTTGTATTATTTTATTTGTATTTCTCTTTGTTTGTTTTGTAATTATATTTCTTTATTCTGTATATTTGAATTTAAATAAAATAAAATTAAATAAATAAAATTGAATTAAATTAAATTAAATTATGTTGCGGAATCAGCGACGCTATCTTACCTGGTGCTACTCCATTGATAAGTATATCATAATTACATTTTGAACAAAATTACTAGTAACAAGAACATAATGACAATAAAATATTACATAGGCCATTATTTAACAGATTACAAAATGCTCAGTCCTGCGCCGTGGCGTCGTGGTCTAAGGCATCCTACCTAAAACTCGCGTTACGCAATGCCGCTGGTTCGAGTTCCATGGGAGAAGAAATTTTCTCATGAACTTTCGGCCAGTGTATGGGACCGGTATCCACCCAGCATCGTGATGGACTTAGGGAGCTACAATAGGTAGCGTAATCCGGTTATGCAAACTAGCTATAATGGCTGGGGGGCTCATCGTGCTAACCACACGGTACCTCCATTCTAGTTGGATGATCGTCCTCCTCTGCTTCGGCATGTGGCCGTGAGGCTAGCAGCCGGCTGGTTGTAGCGCCACGGATTATTATTAATATCACAAAATGCTCAGGTATATACAATCAACATATTGCCTAATAAGTTACTAGTACAGTATAAATCATATTAATTAACTGATTACATACATTTTCTGTATACAGAATCAATGTATAATAAAATACAATATGGCGTATTAATATACTTACTTACTTACTGGCTTTTAAGGAACACGGAGGTTCATTGCCGCCCTCACATAAGCCCGCCATTGGTCCCTATCCTGAGCAAGATTAATCCAGTCTCTATCATCATATCCCACCTCCCTCAAATCCATTTTAATATTATCTTCCCATCCACGTCTCGGCCTCCCCAAAGGTCTTTTCCCCTCTGGCCTCCCAACTAACACTCTATATGCATTTCTGGATTCGCCCATACGTGCTACATGCCCTGCCCATCTCAAACGTCTGGATTTAATGTTCCTAATTATGTCAGGTGAAGGATACAATGCGTGCAGCTCTGTGTTGTGTAACTTTCTCCATTCTCCTGTAACTTCATCCCTCTTAGCCCCAAATATTTTCCTAAGAACCTTATTCTCAAGAACCCTCAATCTCTGTTCCTCTCTCAAAGTGAGAGTCCAACTTTCACAAGCATACAGAACAACCGGTAATATAACTGTTTTATAAATTCTAACTTTCAGATTTTTTGACAGCAAACTGGATGATAAAAGCTTCTCAACCGAATAATAACAGGCATTTCCCATATTTATTCTGCGTTTAATTTCCTCCCGAGTGCCATTTATATTTGTTGCTGTTGCTCCAAGATGTTTGAATTTTTCCACCTTTTCAAAGGATAAATCTCCAATTTTATGTTTCCATTTCGTACAATATTCTGGTCACGAGACATAATCATATACTTTGTCTTTTCGGGATTTACTTCCAAACCTACGTGCTTCAAGTAAAATTTCCGTGTTCTCCCTAATCGTTTGTGGATTTCCTCCTAACATATTCACGTCATCCGCATAGACAAGAAGCTGATGTAATCCGTTCAATTCCAAACCCTGTCTGTTATCCTGAACTTTCCTAATGGCATATTCTAGAGCAAAGTTAAAAAGTAAAGGTGATAGTGCATCTCCTTACTTTAGCCCGCAGTGAATTGGAAAAGTATCAGATAGAAACTTGTCTATACGGACTCTGCTGTTAGTTTCACTAAGACACATTTTAATTAATCGAACTAGTTTCTTGGGAATACCAAATTCAATAAGAATATTATATAAAACTACTCTCTTAACCGAGTCATACGCCTTTTTGAAATCTATGAATAACTGATGTACTGTACCTTATACTCCCATTTTTTCTCCAATATCTGTCGAATACAAAAAATCTGATCAATAGTCGATCGATTACGCCTGAAACCACACTGATGATCCCCAATAATTTCATCTACATATGGCATATTGATATAAATTGATTAATTAAAGAAAGAAAATGTCACCTAAATAAGAGGACTCAGACTCAGGGAAGGGTGCAAGAATACTTGTAGCATTACCGCGCTGAATGGTGATACCAATGCGCTGACGTAGATATTGACTGCTTCGAGGGTCCTCAGAAAGCTGCACTAAACTTCTGCCTATGGTGGAGATGAGAGCTTTGGCTTCACTACACCGAGATCCAAACGTTTCAACCGCAAAAGGGATAAAAATATACAGCAAGATGTTTATATTTATGATGTTTACTGAGAGCGGCACTTTCTGTTCTAACAGAAATACTGTGGGCCAAGGACTAAAATTTCAGTTTTCGCTTTAAAAATTGCCACCCGTGTCCCTCCCAAATATTTCAGGGGTTTATTTTGTGTGAAAATCCTTAATTTTGTGACAAGTAATCAGAGAAAAAAAAAGTGTTTTTAAAAATTGGATTAAAATTACAAGTTTTTCTTCAAAGAGTAGATCAGTACCGTAAGTCCACAGGCGGTCGAAATTGAGTTTGATCATAGCCTTCTCTAGTCATGGCCCGGCCCACACCACGTGGCAACGTCGGACAGCACGTTAGTTGCCGTCCTATCCTGTTGCGTAACTGTTAAATGCGAGAAAATCAGTAGGCTACATCGTTTTTCTATTTCAAAGGAAAAGTAATGACTTCCTGAATCTTTGGTGAGTTCACTAAACAATATAGATCATCCTATTATTGTCAGTTATGAGTGACACACAATGTTTTTCAATCCACATACATGTATTTGTTGTAAGATATCTTTACATATTGTATTTCTGCTGAACCTGGCCCTGAAAGTTGTTTAACCACAACAAGTCTTATCACTTAACTTATCACCTTTTCAAAATTACCAAAATGCAGCACTAATTAAAAAAGTTATCAGTACAATACTGTTTGCGAGATCATCAGTTTTATTTGCAGCTATCCCAAACAATCGTCCGTTTTCGTAGTCTACAGTTCCTTATACTTGAATTTAATCTACTTGAATCTTCACAATTTTTTCACTCTCTGAATACTGCCTAACATGCACAAGAACTATCTAGTTTCAGACATTGAAGAAGGGGATACTTTAAACAACGGGGAAAGTTTTCTTAGATAGGCTATCGAGGGTGCGGTAATGACAAGATGTTGTTGAGTCTAATCATATTGTAACTCTTTGCATTCCGGATATAAATTAAAAATGAGTTTATAATTATTGAGGATACATCGCCCTGGGTGGCGCAGTTAGTATAGTTCTGGCCTTCTGTGCTCGAGGTTGCGGGTTCGATCGCGGCCTAGGTCGATGGTAGGCCTATATAAGCGTGCTTAAATGCGACAGGCTCATGTTAGTAGATTTACTGGCATGTAATAGAACTCCTGCGGGACAAAATTTCGGCACATCGACGAATTCATTCTGTGAGCAAAGAATTTCTACAGCTATTAACAAGTTAGAGGCTGTCCATATTAATACTTCGTTTTGTAGACGTCCACCATTCATGTGGATTTCCTCACTAAAATCCCTGTTTATTCTAATGCTAATAGTCATTTTTAGGAGCAACAGTTACGTTTAGTTCATACACTATTCAACAAGATTCGTTTTTAAATAGTGACCCGTCTTTTTTAGACAGTTTCTTTGATGCATTTTCCAAAAAATTAGAAAAATGCTACACACAGTTTTCTTCGTCTGCCTCTTTCTTTTCGGTTTTTAAGGCGATTGTCAATTTCTTCTCTCCTCTGTTGTGGATTTTTAAATTTAGTTTCAGTCACACTGCTTAGATATGAAGGAAAATTTGGAAACGCATTCGGAACTGCACTTCACACAAAACTGCATGACCGAGTTTACGAAATCTCGTCTTTTCGTCCTTGCCGGCGTATTTCTCAAAGCTCAAGTCACTTTTCCTGAAAATGTTCCTTTCATACCACAGACATGTTGATTTGTGACCAGTCTGCCCGTGGAACCCAACGAATTCATTTACTGCGTAGTTCGGAATCTTTAGGAAATCGAAAACAACTTATAATTTTATCCTTCTGCTTTTATTGTCTTATCGTAGTTACTTAAGCAGCCCGGCACTACACACACATCTATCTGACATGGTTATGAAAAATTTGTGTTATCACAGACATCACAACAATGGAAATATAGGCGCAAATGCACAAGCGAGGAGAGCGTCTTACACTGAAACACATGGCACATTGCTGAGCTGATAGGACGGGCTGCGACGTTGCCACATTTACCAGGGCCGGGCCATGACTAGAGAGGGCTATGGTTTGATACATTTTCGTGTAGTTTTTTATTCGATCTTTCATGCTATGAAATATGATCCATTCAAATAGTATTTGTAAAGCGTGAAAACGAGTATTTAAATATGGCTGTTGTTTCAATCATATCCGGTCTTGTAAAGTGTTTGGATGAAATCATATTATGTTCAAGATTGATTCTATTGAGTTGGAAAAACACCTTGGGAAAAAAGTCTGAAACGCTCTCACCTAAAGACTACCATAATATTAATTTATAAACCTGTGGATTATATTCACATTTTCAGTAAAGAATGGAATGTGAGGTACTACAAAACACTGAGAGTGAGTAAATATTCTAAGAAGAGTGATATCAGTGAAATTCTATCAAAGATGAAACTGTAATAGGATAAAAATAGGCCAACTATCACTGTGGTGAGTGATGACCCATCAAAAAAATCATAACCATTCTTAAAAGAGGGAAAGCAATGCGTATTGCTCCTGAACCATCACTAATTATTGTATCAAACAGCAGGGTGAAGCAAAGGAAACTGATATCAAATACCTTACTATAATAATACCGGACTGCTAGCAGTTCTGCGCGCGAACGACGCTGGTGCTGCTACCTAGGCGCCTGGTATGGAGATACTCGCGAAACAAGCTGTAATCAAATGCTGGGCTACTTAATAGTTTTATTAATTGGTGCTGTGTTAAAATGTCAGGATGTATATGTGCTGTTTATAATTGCTACAATGACAGTATTACAAATTGCTCCAAATCGTACTTTCGATTTCCGAGAGTTCATAAAACGTGCGTCAACAAAATTCTTTATTAGGCCTAATGCCTTTGTCTCTGTGTTCATGGAACAATAAAAATTAGCTTTTCTTATTTTAGCCTAATAAATTTTGTTTTATTTTATTGGGTTATTTTACGACGCTGTATCAACATCTCAGGTTATTTAGCGTCTGAATGATATGAAGGTGATAATACCGGTGAAGTGAGTCCGGGGTCCAACACTGAAAGATACCCAGCATTTGCTCGTATTGGGTTGAGAGAAAACCCCGGAAAAAAACCTCAACCAGGTAACTTGCCCCGACCGGGATTCGAACCCGGGCCACCTGGTTTTGCGGCCAGACGCGCTGACCGTTACTCCACAGGTGTGGACCCTAATAAATGAATAGAAGTTAAAATATTTATTGGAAATTTTAATGTTTTAGCAAATTAAGTTTTATTGTTGTCCACATGCCTTTAATAATTATTACAAGCATCAGGTTACTACCATTTTTATCTTTGCAGTTGTCAGCAATGTGTGTATAAAGCGTTATTGCAAATTCATTCTTAATGTCAGAATTAATTTTGTCTCACTAAAGCAAAGAAAAAATACACAATATTTCTCATAATATGCAGCTTTGATATAAAATAATATTACATTAAATACAGTACTATTAAATTTAATCTTTGTATTTGTGGGCGTAATTTCACGTCGCTCCGCTAGATGTCAAGCCCGTGATATTTCACACTCACGTCAATGCTGCTATTCTAGTATACAACTGTCCGGTATTATCACAGTAAAGTATTTGCTGATATGAATAATACATTAAGCAACGGTTTGTGAATAATTGGAGGAGCATAAGAGGATTAGATTTCTATGCCAATACAATCAATTAAAAACTGTGGTTGCAGGCTATAACGACAATGGTGATATGGTAGCTTGTGACTGGGTATAGAGGAAGAGGGATGGTTAAATAGACTTTAAAAAGAAGGTTAAGATTTCCATGAACCTAGAATTTTGACAGCAAAAAATATTGTATGAACACACTGTATAGTGGTCGTCAGCACTCGCTGAAATGTGCAATGGGTACGCGGTGCCGTCCCGTGTGCCCCGTCGTGCAACAGGGAGAGATAGAGAGCATACACGCTACCATCTACGAGAGCAGTACAGTGCACTGCGTTTTTATGAATAGGCCTACTACTACGTTTCAAAATATTATAATCTTTTTCTTAGCATCTCGTATGTACGTTACATTTCACCACTCAAATTATTTTCTTTTCTGTGATTCATGAAATTATTTAAAATAAATGCTTGCCAATTATATTGTGATAGCATTTTATTAAAATGAAAATAATTTATTACGCCGCGTATAAAATCGTGTAAAAATTGGTTTTTCGACGCAACGTAAATTACGTTTAACATATACGTAAAATATGCACCATGTAATTTACGCGGTCAAACCTCATACTACGATTTTCGAGCTTAACAGACAATGTATGTTCTCCTCCTCTAAACAGCAAAAGAATTTTTCCCATTCCACATGAGAGTCGTTTTCAGCTCGTACACACTACTCTGATAAGCCATGATTCCGCCACTGTTAACTGAACATATACTCTGCTCACACCAACGAGCTACGAGTAGAGGGGAAAGGGGAATAAGATGCTTATGTCATACAGACCGATAAGCATTGCCAAAGCTAGTGAGACACCAAATCTCAAGTGAGGTGCCTTAGCCCATATATGCTCTAATTGCTCTAGTTATTAGTATACAACCTACTGTTTCGTCTTTTAAAATGAGATCATGTATACAAGAGATAATGCGATGAGTGAGGTAATATATAAGATTATATAATGTGTGCAAGAAATACAGTGCACAATATCAACACTTCAACAGTATTTATACGGGTACAAATTTGAGCAACTTCTATATAACCTACGTGTATTCACCACTATCTCATACAACTCGCTGGCACGAACAGTAAACATCTCTTCATCAGTGTAATATCTACTCATAGGTCGCAAAGGCCATTCTTCTCCTTATCCACATTTCAAATGCTTCTATTCGCTTCTCTTCACTTCGTCGTAATGTCCATGTTTCTGTCTTATACAATGCCACACTCCATACAAAGCACTTCACTGGTCTCTTTCTTAGTTCTTTTTCCAGAGTTTCGCAGAAGGTGCTCCTTTTTCTATTAAAATCTTCTTTTGTCATTGCTGACCTCCTTATGATTTCTTGGCAGCAGCTCATGTTACTGCTTATAGTACACCCCAAGTATTTGAAGCTGTCCAATTGCTCTACTGCCTCATTTATAATTCTGTATTTTTCTTCTTATGGCCATGCTCTTCTTCTCATTTGCATTTATCTTCATCCCATACTGCTCACAACTGCCATTTACTTTCAGTAGCATATCCTTTAGTATTATTTCCTCTTCTACTAACAACGCCATATCATCAGCAAATCTTATGCACTTCATTCTTCTTCCTCCTACTATCACTCTCCCGTGTTCTGAAAACAGTTCTTTACTAAATCCTCCAAGTAGATGTTGAACAGGGTAGGTGATAAAGGACATCCTTGACGTACTCCTCTCCCAATTTCACTTCCTTCTTAGACTACATTTCTTCTCCTATCCTGACGTTGACTCGTTTCATATAAAGAAAACTGACAAGTCTTCTATCTTTCCAATCCACACCAATTTTCTTTAGAATCCTCATCAGTTTATTCCAGTCCACTCTGTCAAAAGCCAAACTATAGTCTTATGAAATAAAATACGAGTATCTTGCAGTACAATACACATTACTGTACATAAGCTTAATAGAGTAAATAATGTTTGATCAATATAGGCCTACATTCTTTGCTGTTGTTGGTTAATTAAGTGTAAGAAGACAGATCTGAACCTCACAAGTGATACCAACAAGACACCACTTATGAGGCAAGTAGACAGGAGATAATGGGGTAGGATGGCCAGTTTCTTTTTCCCTCCAATGCATACATCGCCGATGCATACAAACAATTGTTCTTCCTCTGACACATATCGTCAAGTGAGATGCAGGGTAAGGTTGCGTATATCGCACCATTTTAGCATTTATAATTTTTATTGAACAATACAATTTTTATTTTCTGCATTCCTTTACAGAAATACATTCCCAGAACATTTACCTTTCATGTAAAAAAGAATCCTCGAATTTGATTTAATATTTTTGAAGTAGAATGACGTTTTCGAAACACTTGTCGCACCTCTTTAACTGCAAGGAACATGATGAAGGAAAGGTTTTAATATTGAACATACTGAACAATATTTAATATGAATAATGTAATAAATGCAAATTACAAGTTTATTGAAATTAATGAAAGAGAGTAACGCATCTTAAAATGAAATTGAAAAAATGGAGCATAAATTACCTAACATTTAAACTTCCTGAATGCGTTTTTTATTGTTACACATTTGCCATGTGCTTCACCAGGCAGTTCAAACTGTAAACTGCGTCACCTTTTCTCCACGATTATCTCGAAGCCACCTAAGAACTGCTTCATGATTTAGCTGTCTGAAATGGTTTGAAGATAGAAACATCTAAAGGCTGTCCTCTGAGTATTATGACGAGGAAGCTGAAATAGGAGCACATCATTTTCCCGAGATAATCTAGCTTCTAAATTTTTGGAATGGTTCATATGGGTGGACATACAGAAGCAGCACTTTTTTCTATGGCAGGTTTGAGTGGCAAATAAAATGTTTGAGCTATTCGACAAATAGTTCACTGTTGATGTAACCTGAATCAGAGCAAACAAATAACGATCCTGGAAGAACACCAGCTGATAATGTAGGATGTACTGTTTGACGTTTAAAAATGTTCATAGGTGGCACAAAATACAACACAACTTGTTGTATTAGCGCCCTTTTCACCACTTGGTATTGCACCCACCTGATGCATGTCTCGTTCAGTTAAAATTTTTTGGCCTTCTTTTGTACGGCTAGAATTGCTACAGTTGCTCATATCGCACCGGTGCGAATTAGGCACCTATAAAGTGGTGCGAATTAAGAAACTACGTCATAAGTTATTATTTCCTTCATTCTAGCCTATAATCAGCACATGTTCGAAAATCGTACTAAGTTAAATGTTCTTTAATATTTCTTTCAACCAATAACATCTTAAGATTATGGATTGCTTTGCATACAAATCCGTTATTTAGTTACAAAATGTTAGCTAAATATACATCCACCTGTGCGATTATATTAAATACTCTATCACCACGTTGCTAGCACAAAGAAGTGGCAGAAATCAGGTGACATGGTGGAAGTTAATATGGTAGATTGTAACAATACCACTAGATGCTACACTACAACAGTAACTTGTTTTAAGCTAGCAGTTATGCCATGTAGGAAGCGGTGTGATTTATGCTACTCTACCCTACTGCCTGATAATAGATGTAGGCCTACATATCAGCCAGAACCTCAATCAGAGGTTCTACATTCTTTATTATAGTGTAAATAGTAAAAATAGTGAATGCTAATGTACATAATTTAAATAATTTAAATAGTAAATATTAGTGTAATTGTTAAAGTCGTCCATGCTCTGTTCTGTCCATCTTGACTATACAAGAGTCGCATGAGCAGTCAGTCAAATATTCTGCTTGCTAGAAGCACGCACTCCAGTAATATTTAACCTTGTAGCCTCCTCGGACAATGTACGCTTCCTAATGACGTTCATGATCATGATCAATGATCATCACCGTCTTATTCTTCTTCTTCCTCTTCTTCTTCTTCTTCACTCAACATCATCATCATCATCATCATCATCATCATCATGCTACTGTATCATATAATTGAACCCCATGGCTCGTTCCAACCACAGAGCACGTCCTTGATTTCTTCTACCCTGTGGTCTGTATTTGAGAATTAACTTTGAAATAAAATTCTGTTTCTTCTCAATCTCCTTACATGCTGGATGCAATTAATTTTGAATCTATAATTTTTTTCAAAATGGATTCCGTTTTTAATTAATTGTTAAAGTCTTCATTGCGTGTTTCTATTTAGCCTTTTTCCTTCAAAATTTCATTTATGCAAGTGTGATTCTTTTCTGTCTTATTTTTAGATGGTTATTTGAAGACGCTGTATCAACTATAAGGTTTTTAGCGCTGATGGAATTGGTAATAGCGAACTTCTGAGCATTTGCCATGGATTAGCTGACGCTTTAGTTTCAAGGTCCAGATTTCGCACCCGTACAGATGTGTAGTAGTAGATAGTCTTCGAATATAAGAGAGGCAACCAAGACATTACAAACTTCGTCTAATTTCATATGAAAACTAATCGCAAGATCTGTGCTAAAATCCTTGTAGTTGGTTACCAAACGCCACGAATTTTATTGATGACTTGGTAGTGAAAGATACGACTCGACGATGAACTGTTAGGCGCAATTCACACAGAGAAGACGTAGACAAGACGTGGCTCGGACGTCGGGCGGAGACATGACGCGGACATGACGTGAGCAAAGCATACTGAAGAGTAAAAAACCCTTGCGACACTTGCGCGTCGCACAGCTTTCGTAATGTTTTCTGCAGACGATGAAAATGCCCTGGCTCTCATACAACTGGATAATATTAAAAAAACAGATAAGATTTTGTGTGCACCCTTAGTGGTTGAAAAAAGGAAGAATGTATGCCATATCTTACTTATTTAATTTATTTTATTTGGCCCGGGTTCGAATTCAGGTCGGGGCAAATTACCTGGTTGAGTTTTTTCCAGAGTTTTCCCCCAACCCAATACGAGCAAATGTTGGGTAACTTTCGGTGCTGGACCCCGGACTCATTTCACCTGCATTATCACCTTCATATATTCACACGCTAAATAACCAGAGATGTTGATACAGCGTCGTAAAATAACCCAACAAATTATTTTTATTTGTTTCATTTATTTATTTATGCATGTTTATTTATTTATTTATGCATGTATTCATTCATTCATTCACTTATTCATTCACTTATTCATTCATTCATTTATGCATTTATTTATGCACTTATGCACTTATTTATTTTATTCTGGTAGAATTAAGGCCATGAGACCTTCACTTCCACACTACCAGAAGTGAAATACACATTGAAACAATAAAACGTAGTAATAGGGCCTATTTAAATATAAAATCGTTATCATGCACATTAAGAAGCCTACATACCGTATAATGAAATATTGACGAAATACGATACATAGGGGAGAGTCGGCTAGTATCGGACATCGGGTAATATCGGACAGTGAGTTTCTTTCATCTACCACACGATGATAGTACCTGATTGACATGGTTACGTTTCTGTCATATCGCATAGAGAAACGTAACCATGTCATTCAGGTGCTACCATATGGTGGTAGATGAAAGAAACGCACTGTCCGATATTACCCGATGTCCGATACTACCCGACTCTCCCCTAATTATTTACAATTTATATCCTATTGCCACGTTATAATAGGCCTAAATGGCAATTTATACAAATACATAGAATAACTTATTAAATTCGGCTAACACTTACAAATCAATTTTATGTAAAAGTATGTAATTTTAATTCTTAATTTAAATTGATTAATCATTCGGCAATCCCTGATATGACGAGGTAAGGAGTTCCATAGGGGAAAAACTGACACGGTGAAAGAGGATGAATAGAAAGAGGTACGGTGACGAGGAATAGATAAAAAAAAGTCTGATGTTATTTTCGCAAAGTTGTAAGATATTCAAAGCGAGTTTTTAGATATTTTGGAGTAGAAGCTGTGATGAAAAAATTGAACATGTACCCCGACCGTTTCCAGAATTTTTATATAATATCCCACCAATGTTTCTATACAATATTAACGGTTAGCGCGTCTGGCCGCGAAACTAGTGGCCCGGGTTCGATTGCCGGTCGGAGCAAGTTACCTGGTTGAGATTTTTTTCTGGGTTTTTCTCCCCTCAACCCAATGTGAGCAAATGCTGGGTAACTTTCGGTGCTGGACCCCGGACTCATTTCACCGGTATCACCATCTTCATCTCATTCAGACGCTAAATAACCTAAGATGTTGATAAAACGTCGTAAAATAATCTACTAAAATAAAAAAAAAAATCAAATATACCATATTACACCGTCTCTTCACAAATTTAATATCAAATTCAAAATCGTCGTGAATTTTCTTTTATAGTCAGAGGCCACGTGTTGCTTTGAAGGGCCACTCGTGACTCGAAAGAGGCGAAGCGCTGGCTTCGGAGTGGCGTGCCCCCACCCCGTCCTCTCTGTGTGCATTGATACATAATGGGCTATTCCATCTCAAATCGACCAAAATACAGAGAAAATTGACCTTGCAATTTTTAAATACAATGAAACTTTTTCTGTCCGTTGACAACTGTGGTACAATGCTTTGTGCAAAGTTTGAGGCATCAGAACTTCATAGTGTTTAAATTTAAAATATTTAAATTTATCGTATTTTCATAAAATTAGCAACTTTAAACTGTTGTGGCTCCGAAACCCTTCCACCCAATGATCAAAATCATGGTTTATTTTGATGCTGAGAAGTTAAAGTTTATATTGACATGTAAACAGATTTTCTTACTTTTCATGGAAATGGAGAAATTTAGATTTTTCTTCATTAAGACGCCTTTGCCCACGAAAAAATATTTTTAAAATATATAGTTAGATTCCGCATTGAAAGTACAAATAAACACATATTTTTTACTGGTGCACCGCTGATAAGAAAATATTGAAAATATCAAATAAAGAAAATAAATACTACGCGCGTGAAGTAACCAGCTGACTGTGAGGTGGGATTTAGCCCAGACAAGCAAGGCCAGGAGACAAACAAGTGATGTTTCGTCTAGTAGGGCATAGCTGGGCTAGCTTTATCACAAGTTTTCATAAACACAGGAGTAAAATGACGCCCAACGCTCGCTTATCTTCAGCTCTCGGCCAGTGCTTACTATACTGGGCCGTTCAAGTCCAGGCGTGTGAAAATAATTTATTTAGTACCCTCGAAACTTATTGCCGAGCCACTAAGCAACAATGCCGAATCCCTCTTAATAATGCAAGGTTTTTCCTCAATATTTTTTTACATTTTTACAAATGGGCAAAAAGCCTAAAAGTAAGTAAAATCAGATTATCTGTCTCTCTGTATAGACTACAATAAAAATAAGGATTACTTGTCATCATAACCTACCAAATGTCAGCTTCAAAATGAGCTCCCGTTCAATGTTCTGCAGTAAATGGTTCCAGAGTTCTGAGCGCTGAAGGAGGCTTGTTTTTATAAAATACGCTAAAACTCTAGCCCTAGCTACTTAGTTTCTCGTTTTCAACATTTGTACTCATATCACGAAATAGATACTCGCTCACAATACCATATCACACTCTCCATTCCTAAACACAGAACATCCTCCTAATCTTCATCTTTCACCGTCTCTGCAGCTCATCTCTGGAACTCTCTACCACATAATGTCAGAGACTGTCGGACATTGTCTAGTTTCAAAAATAAATTAAAATTGCACTTTTTCAACTCAGATTCCTTTCAGTTATAAGCCATTTTCTCTGCGATAGTTATATAAAAATATAGGCTATATATTTCTTTTCCTTCCCTTCCCCTTTTGTTCCCTTAATCAGCTGACGAATTTATTGTCATAGCCTTTTATTGTGAATTTTATTTAATTTTCTTTCTTTTTTTTTCTTTTTTATTATTTTATTATATTCTATTTTGTTATATTCTTCCTTACTTTTTCCATATTAACCATTTCTGCTAAATGAGTTGCTTTTGCTATATTCCAATGTATTTTACTTACTTTTTTTTTCTATTATGGTATTATTTTCATGTTGTTTAGTGTCGATTTTATTATGCTATTATTATTTCTCTTTGTAATATGTTAGTATTCTGTTCTGTAACTTTTTTGTTAAATTTTAACTGCTTGAATACTTTGTGACTTGGTAGGGTGTAAGAGAAGACCCTATGGCCTTAACTCTGCAAGTATAAATAAAGAATTATTATTATTAAATTTGTCGCTCAATAATATGAAAACCGTTTGACTTTCGATAGTATGTTTTTGAAAATGCACTCTCCTCAGCACCTTGTATAAATAGGGAAAAAATTAGAGTATTAAAAAATGCGAGGTTTTTACTGATCGATTTCATATGGAATAGCCCATTTGTTCACATGGGAGAGACTCGAAAAGTCATCATGTCTCCGCCCCATGTCCGAGCCACGTCTTCTCTGTGTGAATTGCGCCTTAAAGAAACTTTATTACATCCTATTCGGTTTTGGCTGTGCCTGTACTTCCTGCGAAGTTGACCGAACATTATGGTCGTGAAACGTAGAGCCCGATACTTTGATTGTTTAGTCTAACTGGCGAGGCGACAGAAGGTGACCTTTGGTCTCCGATCACGTGCATTGTTCATGGGCTCAGCTATAGAACAATCACAAAGAAAGAAATAATAAGAAGCCAAGCCCATTGTAAAATCTAGGCTACATCGAATGTTCGAGAAACCAGACAGACGCGGACAGGGTTGCCAGATGATGTAGGCTACGACCCAACTCCATGAAATACGCAGTTTTGTACAACTATTTTACAGAAAGGACAAAATTATTTTGGAACTTAAGTTATACTGTTGGTATACACAATACAATAACAACAAAATTTAACGGTTAATTGGTGCCTTTCAGGCAAGTTTTTAGTTTTCTTCATTGAATATGTCGTTGACTGATATGAAAGAAACTTGCTTTAAATGGGAAAATATGTTTTGAAAATGGATATGATGACTAGACTTATCATGCAAGTCAGAATTTGTCACCTTGAGCTCTAGGGTTTACGTACGGCACGGTTATATCAAAGTAATATGAGTTTTGAGATAGGCTATGCAGCGTTGTCAACCTTCAACCAAAAAATTATGGAATTAGCTATAGTCTAACAATTATCGGATTTTCTACAAAATTATAGGAAACATACAATATTACAACACTTCACTAAAAATGATAACCTTTTCCCTTATCACTTTTTTCAACCAAAGTTTGAGAGCATATTTACTACGTAAAAGACTAACAAAATCAAAATTTTGAACTCCCAAATGTTTTTGGCTTTTGATTTTTTATTTTTTCTATTCTTTTTAGAAACATTTTCAAACCCAAGTTTTTAGTAGAAGAACTAACATTTTAATCTCAGTATTTTTGTTACACAAGACATAGAGAAACATTTCTACGCATTCATTTTATGAACTATCTCATTATGTAATAGTTTATTACATAAATAACTAAATAAAAATAAAGAGGCTAAATAGAAAATAAGCAAATACACAATAAATAAATATCTAAATAGCCTAACTTATAAACAAATAAATAAGCAAATAAGTAGTAGGCAAGTGAATAAATAAATACATACATACATAAATAAATAAATAAATACATACAAATACGTAACTAAATAAATGAGTGAGTGAATGAGTGAATACATAGTTTAATGCATAAATAACTAAATAAATAAATAAAAAGTAAATACATAATAAACAAATAAATAAATATGTAAATAACTAATAAGAAAATAGATAGATAGATAGATAGATAGATAGATAGATAGATAGATAGATAGATAGATAGATAGATAGATAGATAGATAGATAGATAGATAGATAGATAGATAGATAGATAGATAGATAGATAGATAGATAGATAGATAGATAGATAGATAGATAGATAGATAGATAGATAGATAGATAGATAGATAGATAGATAGATAGATAGATAGATAGATAGATAGATAGATAGATAGATAGATAGATAGATAGATAGATAGATAAATGAATAGTAGATAAGTGAACAAATAGATCTAAATAAGTGAATAATTGCATTTAATGAAGATAATTCTCCGTTAGCTTTAAGCGAAAGTGAAATCTGTGAACCGGTAGACTAATTCCATCTGTGTTACCTTCATCTAGTGCTGTTAGCGGTGAGTCAATGAGTAATATGTTTCGATGAGAAATTAAATACACTGGAGTCCCTCTGTTGGAATTTTGTGTTACGGAAACTTCTAATTTGGAAAGCTAGCTCACTCCGCCCACTACAGGAACACCACTCAATACGTTACTGATAAGGCAATCGCTTTGCTTATGCTCGACGTTGACATCAAAAGATACGGTAAAGAAGAAGAAAGGAATTCTCTTTAACTTATGCATGAAGATAAAAACTTAAATAAGAATTATTTCAGCATCTAAATTTATACACATACAAATATAAGGAGAAGATTTTTTAATAACACATACAAATATAAGAGTAAATAATTACTGTGGTAACTCCTCTAAATAAAATAATTCTTTTAACATTAGCGACAAAAATATTTTTAGGTCATTTAAATTGATACCATTTCGTAATAATATATTTACTCAGACAAAAAATTAAGTTGAAACTTGTAGGAAATCTGCTGTGTGATCCCTCCATCGCTTAAAGACAAGTGAAGAGTCCACTGCAAGAATGATGGATTTCACTTTCTTGATGAAAATGAACCAAGACTGTCAATGCATAGTTTAAGACATATAGAAAGTACATAAAGAATTACATGGCATTAACACTGATAGTCATTGTCCAGTAATGATCGGAAAGTCTCAGTTAAGTTTTGAGCGCTAAGCATTTCAAACATTCAATTGCTTCTCCTGCAAAATGTATTCCAAATGACATCCATCATTCTTGCAGTGGATTCTTCAAATAGGCCTACATCATCATCAGTAGGGACCGGATTTTTATGTAATTACATATTATGTTCCTTTCAACCTAATCGTATATAAATAACAAATCTTTGCGAATCTTGTAATTACCATTAATATATTAAACTTAGATACTAAGTTACATATTTTTACATATTTACTCCACATTACATATTATGGCTTGGTATTACATAAATCTACATATTTAGGGGTTTTATTCATTTTTACTTCTTTAAAAGGAAAAAGAAAATTTCTGCTGGGGAAGTTTGCAATTTGAAATACACAGATTTAAAAAGCCTTTTTACCTAACCGATAATGGATATATTTCGGGACGAAACATAACATCTTAGGTCCAGGAAGTAAAAGAGGCACTCACCCCTTACCGCCCACTCTAAATATGAGTGAACAAAAGGCAATCTTTCTCGTACAACTACTTTGTATTACTTTGTAAAAATCAAGAAGGGAATAATCTAATACGCATACGCGGACGACATAGTAGTAGGGTCTAAAGACCTTACAAAGTTACAAGAAACAATAAACATCATGGTAAAATGGTGCAATAGAAACAAATTTGGTATAAATGTGAACAAGACAGAAATGATGATACCTGAAGCGGCGGAAGGGCACCAGAAACAGTAGAAATCGTCATGAAGAACAGAAAATTAAAAATTGTACCAGACTACAAATATCTATGCTTAACAATACAAACCAGCGCAGATAGTGATATTAAATATTTCCATGATTTTACATATTTTGGTACATATTCACTTTATTTATCTGAAAAAGAAATGATTAGAAACAGTAGAAATCGTCATGAAGAACAGAAAATTAAAATTTGTACCAGGCTACAAATATCTAGGCTTAACAATACAAACCAGCGCAGATATTTATATTAAATATTTTAATGATTTTACATATTTCGGTACATATTCAGTTTATTTATCTGAAAAAGAAATGATCAGAAACAGTAGAAATCGTCATGAAGAACAGAAAATTAAAAATTGTATCAGGCTACAAATATCTATGCTTAACAATACAAACCAGCGCAGATAATGATATTAAATATTTTAATGATTTTACATATTTTGGTACATATTCAGTTTATTTATCTGAAAAAGAAATGATCAGAAACAGTAGAAATCGTCATGAAGAGCAGAAAATTAAAAATTGTACCAGACTACAAATATCTAGGCTTAACAATACAAACCAGCGCAGATATTGATATTAAATATTTCCATGATTTTACATATTTTGGTACATATTCAGTTTATTTATCTGAAAAAGAAATGATTAGAAACAGTAGAAATCGTAATGAAGAACAGAAAATTAAAAATTGTACCAGGCTACAAATATCTAGGCTTAACAATACAAACCAGCGCAGATAGTGATATTAAATATTTCCATGATTTTACATATTTTGGTACATATTCAGTTTATTTATCTGAAAAAGAAATGATTAGAAACAGTAGAAATCGTCATGAAGAACAGAAAATTAAAAATTGTACCAGGCTACAAATATCTATGCTTAACAATACAAACCAGCGCAGATAGTGATATTAAATATTTTAATGATTTTACATATTTTGGTACATATTCAGTTTATTTTTCTTACATAAATAACTTATGTACATATTTCACACCATGATATTACACAAAAACCCGGTCCCTAATCATCAGTAATACATAGTATTAAAACAGAAAACAATGTTTGTACTCATCCTGTTGCTTCTACGAGTCCCTGATGGAGGTGGGATATGATGATAGAGACTGGATTAATCTTGCACAGGATAGGGACCAATGGCGGGCTTATGTGAGGGCGGCAATGAACCTCCGGGTTCCTTAAAAGCCATTTATAAGTAAGTAAGGGGCGGACGCATAAGACCAATAACATAATACACAATACGTACAAACCTATTAAATTACCTTTGATTGGCTAATAGTTTTTATCCCCATTTATGAACAACGAAGGAACTCCTCTGTATATAAAAGATGAGATACTGAATAATATGATTGACTGTATTTCGATCATACTCAAGGTTGTGCATTTTGTGAACTATAATTCACTCAAAAATGACCTCGAAGGTCTTCAAAATAAAGTGCGCTAATTAGCCTACAACTTGCAGGCCTACTAAATTTAGGTCATTTATGTAAAAGGATACTTAACACCGGCTTTATGGGACAATTTTACATAGAAGGATACTTCATATTCACCATGTTTTAAATAACAATATTAACATTTTTAAGTTAATGCGTAAACACCAGGTCACAGGAGAGCCAAATCCTAGCAACTCCTCCTCATAGAACATCCCATTATTCATCCTCTTTTATTGTCTCAGTCCCACGTGAATGGAATTCTCTACCTCGGACTGCCAGACAATAACTACTTTCAAGGAAAGACTAAACGATTACTTACGGACGCAATCAAATTAAATATAATTGGGGGGTTTAGAGTCATAACAGCGTATCTACAAAATTGGCCATTTTGACATAGGCTATCTACATCATTACTGACTTGGGGAACCAATCTATTTAATGACAAAACAACGGAACGTCTATCTTTAACCGTTACGGAAATAGTGTGCTGCGTATCTACAAATGCACGTGATTATTTAATGTCAGAACAACGTATTACCTTATACGTTAATTTGGCTTCTTATATTACGCTATGGTGTTGAATGTCAGAACAGCGTATGTGTAGATCCGTTGTTTTGTCTCTAAATGAATATCATTTATTTGTAGATACGAAACCAAAATACAGAATATCTGCAAGCTTATATTCACTCATTGTTAGCGTAATCCTTGAAATAAAGGATTTCAAAAATGATTATTATCCCTCGTGCACTCCAATTATACATATTACCGGTACTATCAGTCATGTAAAGATATCGTGCAATGTATTGGTGCTGAACAGTCAACGTGTTTTTTAGAGGAATAAAAATTCTTGATCTCCTGAAAAATGAAAAATGTGTTACTGAAGAGAATTTAGATTCAGTTAATTTCCGCAATGTCTTTTCAACATCAAGGATCAATACTGAAGCCTGCAATGGTAAGATTATATACCGGTAATGTTGTTTCATTACTCGTCGTTGATATTCAATTTTAGAATTTTGATAGAATCAACAGATGTCAAGTGCGTTATAATTGCTTATGAACCATTTTACTTAAAAATTAGTCACTACGTACATATTTCAAGTTAAAACCATCCCTTTTGCACATTCAGAAAACTACGGCCATATTCCATAGTCTGAAAGTTCAGAATATCGACCAAAGGCAAATCAATTGCTGTGCGGTCAGTTAAACTGGAAGATTGCTCAAAATGTGTAAGGAAATGCAATTTCAAATTTACTCAGGCTAAGTGGCTAGCAATTCATGAAGAATTTTGGAATTTAAATGATACAGATAACTTAAGTAGCTTCTAACCAAAGATAAGATGGTGAAAAATTTCAAGTTTGTCAGGCCTTGTTTCTTGCAACAATCGATTTGTCTGAATCGTTCATACGTGAAATGCTGTATGCATAAAAGGAATAAACATAATATAATTTCGAGAGATCAAAGAGGACAGCACAAACCAGCTTGGCCAAGTCAGATGTTGTAATGGAAAGAATTACATTTCATATTAATGGTTTTTCAAAAATACTATCACATTATGCCTGAAAATATTCAGAGAAGAGTACTTGCTTCATTAGTTAAATCGTAGGAAAATGTTCAAACTGTACGTTGAAAAATGTGAAAATGATGGCATAACTACTGAAAAAGAATAATTTTATCGAAATATATTCACAACACAGAATTTAACTTGCCCTTCCATTTGCTTAAAAATGATTTGTGGGATATATGTTACAGATTTTCTCATGTGAATGCCACAGACAACGAAATTCACCGTCAAGATCAGGATGCTCACAAAGAACAGAAATGTTTAGCCAGGGCTAGAAAAGACAATATTGAGGCGGAAGTTGCAACTGGAAAATCCATTTAGCTGAATTTGATCTGGAGACTGTCTGCTACTGTCCCAAAACAGATGCTAAAGCATTATTTTATGGGCGAAGATTAGCTGTGTACAACTTAACTGTATACAATAAAACTTCTATAGAGAAGTCGCATGTTATGTGGAGTGAACGAACTGACAAACGTGACTCTGCAGAAGTTGCTTCATGTCTTTTTAATTTCCTGCAAAAAATGCAGATTGTAAGGATTGGAATTCCTTTTTCAACACATGCGGTGGACAGACCAGAAATGTAAATATGTCTGTTATGTTTCTGCATGCTGTTGAGCATCTTGGCATCTTGTAATCAATGATATGTCCTTTAAGTCAGGCCACTCACAAATAGAGTGCGACTCTGATCATATCTCAGTAGAGAAAAGAACAAAATTATTTCACATCGCGATGCATCGGGATGATTCACTGCTGTCAGAATGACAAACAAAATAATTGAAATTCAGCATGTACCGAATTTTTCAGAACTGAGGCGCTACATGATAGGCTAAAGGACAGAAAAGTTTTCAGTGATGTAAATAATGTCAATTGGCTCAAGATGGCCTGGTTTCAGTACAGGAAAGAAGACTTAAAACATTTATTTTAAATATAGCAACAGGACTTCTCAAGAATTTGGGCTTAGAAGAATACTAATCTGCAGAACTAAAAGAAGAATGCGAGATTCTTTCACACTTCAGCTTTGTCTTCTTCTCCAGTTCCTATTCAGAAACAAAACTTAAAGATCTTCTAGATCTACACAATATGGGGGTTATTCCTGAGCAGTATCATCACAATGCTGTAAGTTATTAATAAATGACGTTACAGACGGAAAAGAAGCAAAAGTTAATGGAGGTGATGATGATGATGATGATGATGATAATCAGCATTCTAATCCACTTGGAGATCTATGATAAGTAGAGAAATTCGGTTAAGAAAGCCAGCTATAACGGCTAGTAGGGGGACCTTCGTGCTAATCACACGATATCTCTATTCTAGTTAGATTCCATCTCTGCTTAGGCATCTGTGGTTGAGCTCAGCAGCTGGCTGGTCGGTCTGGACTCAAAGTGCTGTAGCGATGCGAATTATGCTGCTGCTGAGGATTATTCCTTTTTCAGTATAATAATTTTTTACTGTTGTTTCAGTGATACCGGTTTGTGTACAAGTCATTACAATTAGTTATAATAAATTGTGGTATATTGCCATCAGTTTAGTGTTTTAAACATTTTGACATATTATCCAGAATCTTGCTAATCAATATTAGAAGAAATACTTATAAAACTGTTTGTTTCACAATAATTAGATGTAATTAAACAATAATAGGCCTATATAAATACTTCAGTGCATTATTTCTATTGTCATTAATATTAAAATCAAGTGTAACTTGCAAAAAGAACAATTTATTTAAAGTCAAAACAACGTATCTACAACACAATCTTTATTCTTCTTACGTAACACTTAGCTTAAACGCAAAAAAAATTGTTGAGCGGATGTAAACATACTCTAATAACAGCGAGTTATCACATATATCGCACAGAATAACATAGGCGGTAACAGTGATAGTGTTTCAGTTGTTGCAAAACTTCTTTTGCATTTATCTCAAAACATAAATTTTGTAGATACGTCGTTATGACTCTAAACCCCCGAATTTTATAACCATGATAGAATTTAATAATTTAGTTACATTTAGGTCTGTTGATGATGATGATGATGATTATTATTATTATTATTATTATTATTATTATTATCATCATCATCATCATCATTATTATTATTAGGCTATTAATTTCTGATCCTACAGAATTATTTGTTAGGCCTATGGTTATTATTTGTTAATGGCGGAGAAAAATTATTATTATTGTCATTAGTCTATTATTATTATTACTTACTTACTTACTTACAAATGGCTTTTAAGGAATCCACGGGTTCGTTGCCGCCCTCACATAAGTCCGCCATCGGTCCCTATCCTGTGCACGATTAATACACTCTCTACCATCATATCCCACTTCCCTCAAATTCATTTTATATTATCCTCCCATCTATGTTTGGGCCTCCAAAAAGATCTTTTTCCCTCCGGCCTCCCAACTAACACTGTATAACTTATGTCTTATTTCTGGATTCGCTCATACGTGCTACATGGCCTCCCCATCTCAATAGCCTGGATTTAATGTTCCTAATTATGTCAGGTAAAGAATGCAATGCGTGTAGTTCCGCGTTGTATAAATTTCTCCATTCTCCTGTAACTTCATCCCTCTTGGCCCCAAATATTTTCCTAAGAATCTTATTCTCAAACACCCTTAATCTCTGTTCTTCTCTCAAAGTCAGAGTCCAAGTTTCACAACCATACAGAACAACCGGTAATATAACTGTTTTATAAATTCTAACTTTCAGATTTTTTGACAGCAGAATGGATGATAAAAGCTTCTCAACCGAATAATAACAGCAGTCCATATTTATTCTGCGTTTAATTTCCTCCCGAGTGTCATTTATATTTGTTACTGTTGCTCCAAGATATTTGAATTCTTCCACCTCTTCGAAGGATAAATCTCCAATTTTTATATTTCCATTTCGTACAATATTCCGGCCACGAGATATAATCATATAGGCTACTTTGTCTTTTAGGGATTTACTTCCAAGCCTATTGCTTTAGCCTACTTGCTTCAAGTAAAATTTTCGTGCTTTCCCTAATCGTTTGTGGATTTTCTCCTAACATATTCACATCATCCGCATAGACAAGAAGCTGATGTAATCCGTTCAATTCCAAACCCTGTCTGTTATCCTGAACTTTCCTAATGGCATATTCTAGAGCAAAGTTAAAAAGTAAAGGTGATAGTGCATCTCCTTGCTTTAGCCCTCAGTGAATTGGAAAAGCATCAGATAGAAACTGGCCTATACGGACTCTGCTGTAAGTTTCACTGAGACACATTTTAACTAATCGAACTAGTTTCTTGGGAATACCAAATTTAGTAAGAATATTATATAAAACCGAGTCATAAGCCTTTTTGAAATCTATGAATAACTGATGTACTGTACCCTTACACTCCCATTTTTTTCTCCAATATCAGCCAAATACAAAAAATCTGATCAATAGTCGATCTATTACGCCCAAAACCGCATGATCCCCAATAATTTCATCTACGTAGAAGTTAATCTCTCAAAAGAATATTGGACAAAATTTTGTACGACGTCAACAAAAGTAATAGGCTAAAAATAATCATTATTATTATCATCATCATCATCATCATCATCATCATCATCATCATCATCATCATCATCAAGGGTGATATTGATTGTGAATCATTCATAAGCAATATCAGTCTTCGTATTCCTGCTAAGGGTTTAAGATTTCATAACATTTTTTATAATAGAAATTCAAAATCTCTCCGATCTGCAGATGTATAAAATATGCTAATTTGCATGGATTAAACTTGGATCCATTTAATGTGTAGTATACACCTTTTATCATGATATATCTTTACTTGTTGTTATTGTCAGTTATTGCTATTTATTTTGTTGCATTTGGTCAAAAATTAATGATGACTATTATATTGATTGTATTCCATATCACTGCCATTTCTATCATTCATTCTCATCATCATTTCTTCTGTTTTGTTTTGTATCTTGTGCTAAACTGTAATTGGCCTTGTGCTGTTGTTTTGCACGTTAATATTCTAAATAAATAAAAAAAATTATAAAAAAACAAATTATTATTATTATTAGGCCTATTATTATTATTATTATTATTATTATTATTATTATTATTATTATTATTACATTAACATTTAGTAGTACTTAAAACAGATATAAATGAATGAAAGCTGATTTCTCTAAGCGACCCCATTTTTCTATATTCCAGTTACGTGGGATCTGAATTATTGTTTTTTTTCTGTCGGTTGCACCCCCCCCCCCCGGGAGAAAAAGCTTCTGCTCAACCGAATGTCTCCGCAAAATCAGTAGAATTCCACCTCTGCATAGAAATATTTTTCCTAACACTTTTAACATTATTGTCAAAGGGATATGCAGATGAATCATTCCCCTTCATAGCTTCAATGCTGAAAAGTAGTAATCTACCTATTTTCGTAAAAATCACAAAATTGAGTCTTTGAAGACCGCACTAACGTTTTATGTGCTACAATAAAAGATCAAACAAAAACAAAATCAGAAGGCTGTATTATAAGTTCTGCGCACTTCAAACAAAGAACAGTTCCAACGGCCATTTCTAGACTGTTCTGCAGGTCTTTCATTGTTCACAATCGCCTGACCAATCACGTTCAAATGTAGCTTTTCTTTGGAATGACGATACAAATGCTATTGGTGCTGTAGGCACATTGCGTCATAAGCATGGAAACAACTGCCTCCCACCATGTCCATAAATGGAAAGAGTTGCAGAGGAGGACCCACCCAAACTTCGCGCTTAAGAGTGGGACGCCGCCTGAACCCGAGTCAGATGAGCTGGACCGGTGAGGGTGAGAGGAGAAGGGGACTGTCGAGGAAGGGCGCTGGAAGATGTTGGTCACTACCTGTACTTCTTTGTTCTCTTAGGTAAACTTTTAAGTTACGTTTTGAAATACATAATTTTAATAAAGAACTGTTAAGTTATTTAAATAAATAACTATTTCACAGTGTTAATGTTAATTAAGGTACAATATCATTACCTAATTTAACATTAACACAGTCAAATACGTAGTTGTTTTATAACTTAACGTTCTTTAGTGATTCATAGTCTAAGTGTAAAAAGAGTTAATCAAGAATGCAGATTATACTTTTTAAGAGTAATATCTAAAAAGTAAAATCTAGCTATCTGTATTTACAGTGCAGTATAGTTTTATGTATTTAATTTACTTTATTATTTATTATCTGAGCAGAAGGCATTATCCATCAGTACTTAAAATGGTTTTTTTATTTTACTTTTATATTAATTTGAAACACAACAGCAATGTTTATGTACTAATAATTGCTTAATTCTACAATATAGGAAATTTAAATGTTTTGAGAGATATAATATAATATATCAATAAATAAATAATATTGACACTTCTTTATTAGAAAATATTTTTTATTTTCTTAATTCACACACTTTGAACACTTGCATATCACTAATCATAATTAAAAATTGTTAAATTAATAAATTTTATGGTTGAATGTAGTAACCTGTGAAACTTAATATGGTACTTTACCTTAGTTTCGGTGTGATTTGTCGCCATTTTCAAGCTTCTAGTTGTTAAACATTTTATGCCTCACTGTATTACTAATGTATGAAATTTAATATGGTGTACTTTATCTAACTGACTAGTTTCGGCGTGATATGTCGCCATTTTATAGCTCCTAGTTATTAACAAATTGTATGCTTCACTGTAGTAACCTGTGAAACTTAATATGGTACTTTACCGTAGTTTCAGAGTAACTTGTGGCCATTTTGAAGCTTTTAATTATTAACAAATTTTATACTTCACTTCATTAACTTATGAAACTTAATATGGTACTTTAACTTAGTTTTAGTGTCATTTGTCGCCATTTTGAAGCTTTTAGCTATTAACCAATTTTATACTTCACTGATTAACTTATGAAACTTAGTTTTAGTGTGATTTGTCGCCATTTTGAAGCTTTTAGTTATTACCTAACAAATTTTATACTTCACTGCATTAACTTATGATATTTAATATGGTACTTTACCTTAGTTTTAGTGTGATTTTTCGCCATTTTGAAGCTTTCAGCTACTAACAAATTTTATACTTCACTGCATTAACTTCTTATGAAACTTAGCTTTAGTGTCATTTGTCGCCATTTTGAAGCTTTTAGCTATTAACAAATTTTATACTTCACTGCATTAACTTATGATACTTAAAATGTTACTTTACCTTAGTTTTAGTATCATTTGTCGCCATTTTGAAGCTTTTAGCTATTAACCAATTTTATACTTCACTGATTAACTTATGAAACTTAGTTTTAGTGTGATTTGTCGCCATTTTGAAGCTTTTAGTTATTACCTAACAAATTTTATACTTCACTGCATTAACTTATGATATTTAATATGGTACTTTACCTTAGTTTTAGTGTGATTTTTCGCCATTTTGAAGCTTTCAGCTACTAACAAATTTTATACTTCACTGCATTAACTTCTTATGAAACTTAGCTTTAGTGTCATTTGTCGCCATTTTGAAGCTTTTAGCTATTAACAAATTTTATACTTCACTGCATTAACTTATGATACTTAAAATGTTACTTTACCTTAGTTTTAGTGTCATTTGTCGCCATTTTGAAGCTTTTAGCTATTAACAAATTTTATACTTAACGGCATTAACTTATGAAACTTAATATGGTACTTTACCTTAGTTTTAGCGTGATTTGTCCCCATTTTGAAGCTTCTAGTTATTAACAAATTTTATACTTCACTGCATTAACTTATGAAACTTAATATGGTACTTTACCTTAGTTTTAGTGTCATTTGTCCCCATTTTGAAGCTTCTAGTTATTAACAAATTTTATACTTCACTGCATTAACTTATGAAACTTAATATGGTACTTTACCTTAGTTTTAGTGTCATTTGTCCCCATTTTGAAGCTTCTAGTTATTAACTAATTTTATACTTCACTGCATTAACTTATGAAACTTAATATGGTACTTTACCTTAGTTTTAGTGTGATTTATCGCCATTTTGAAGCTTTTAATTATTAACAAATTTTATACTTCACTGCATTAACTTATGAAACTTAATATGGTACTTTACCTTAGTTTTAGTGTGATTTGTCGCCATTTTGAAGCTTTTAGTTATTAACCAATTTTATACTTTACTGCATAAACTTATGAAACTTAATATGGTACTTTACCTTAGTTTTAGTGTCATTTGTCGCCATTTTGAAGCTTATAGTTATTAACAAATTTTATACTTCACTGCATTAACTTTTGAAACTTTATATGGTACTTTACCTTAGTTTTAGTGTGATTTGTCGCCATTTTGAAGCTTTTAGCTATTAACAAATTTTATACTTCACTGCATTAACTTATGAAATTTAATATGGTACTTTATCTTAGTTTTAGTGTCATTTATCGTCATTTTGAAGCTTTTAGTTATTAACTAATTTTATACTTCACTGCATTAACTTATGAAACTTAATATGGTACTTTACCGTAGCTTTAGTGTCATATGTCGCCATTTTGAAGCTTTTAGTTATTAACAAATGTTATAGCCTACTTCACTGCATTAACTTATGAAACTTAATAGCCTATGGTACTTTACATTGGTTTTAGTGTGATTTTGAAGCTTTTAGTTATTGAAATTTTATACTGCACTGGATTAACTTATGAAACTTAATATGGTACTTTACCTTAGTTTTGGTGCTTTACTTCACTGCATTAACTTATGAAACTTAATATGGCACTTTACCTTAGTTTTGGTGTAATTTGTCGCCATTTTGAAGCTTTTAGTTATTGAAAAATTGTATAACTTACTTCACTGCATTAACTTATGAAACTTAATATGGCACTTTACCTTAGTTTTGGTGTGATTTGTCGCCATTTTGAAGCTTTTAGTTATTAAAAAATTGTATAACTTACTTCACTGCATTAACTTATGGAACTTAATATGGTACTTCACCTGAGTAATTAATTTCGGCGTGATTTGTCGCTATTAGTTATTTATTTACGAATTTTATACTTCACTTTATTAACTTATGAAACTTAATATGATATTTTACTTGGGTGACATAATGGTATTACATAACGCTTACACGAATTTTCGTTACCAAACCAAATTCGCTAAATTATGAATGTTCTTTAACAAATAGCCTACGTTACTGTGGTAACTGTAAATGTAATTTTGTGCACTATGTTGACAGAAACTGGCGGCGAAGGTGAGGTTCTGGATGCGGGCGTAGTGAATTTCGAAGTGTTCCAGTACGGAGGTTTCAGTTGACGGTGATCTGGACAAAAATCCACATGTTTGTTTCATCAATTTCAACCAACGTCTAGTGATGCGTTCTTCATGTCCTGACTGCTTTGGTTAGTCACACAGCGTCCTTAGTGAATTCATCACTTTCCAGGTAAGACCTCTTACATTGCAGTAAAAGGTCAGTTTCAAGCTTCCAAAGTACAGCTCCCTTACGTCAGTTTCATCGCATACAATGAAAGCAGATAATTAAAGACAACACTCCAAAGAAAACGAAATACAAATTCTACTTTGGAAATAAGTTCAGACCCATATTTACCAACGGGTAGACCGGGACGGCAAAATTTAGGGAGTGGAATTTTTTGCCCGAAAGGCCTGCGAAACATTCGCAAATTTCGTTATGAATAAAGGAAGGAATTTATACCACAACATGAGGATATTAGGCGAGTTGTGCTTGTTTTGTATCGCAGCAATTGAATGGGGATACGTTTCTCGTGCGTACGGTTCAGCGTTGTGCTCCGACAATTGGTTTGTTTACATTGAACTGCGATTCGTTGATTGGTTAACCACATAAAGCTAGAATCTAAATCCTGTTTAGCCTATACCACGACAGAATTCCCTAACATGCATCTGCATTGCTAGCTACGCCCACTCTCTCTTTCAACAACGAACACTCTATGCATAGGCCTACCTAACCTAGTAGTCTCTGTGGATAAATTTCTATCTTTAGTTATGAGTGAGTAAAAAAAATCGTTGAGAGAAAAAAACAACACTTTAGAAATCGGTACTTAAATTTTTATCTTGTAATTATTTCCAACAAATATCATGATTTGACATTTGTACTTTACAAGCAGCGCACATCGCTCAGTACAGCAGAGGGGGGAGGGGAAGGTAAGAAGTGCAGGTCGCGCTTGGTATAGTTATTGCAGCAGCCATGATGTTGCCAAATGCTTCACAGAAGCATAACTATTTCCTCCAAAACGGTGAATGTTAGAGAAAAAGTTTATTTAGATTTTTCAAATCTCTTCTCATAATTATTATCAGTTTCATTTTGGTGCGGAGCTTACCATCCACTCTATATTATCTATAAAATAATTTAAGTCAAATTACATTTTTCACTTTCATACCAGCTCCTTTTTGGGATGTTGAGAGGTGTCTTTGAAATCTGAGTATAGGCGTACTTCAATATTAATCTGTTTAGACTTTTTGGCTACATTCTGTTGATGTGGCTAATCCTCATATCTACACTGTAATTGAGGGCTTTGCCGGAAGAAAGGCAGATAGACCTATACGTCCCTTCTTCGGGAAAACGGTTTAAAATATAGTGAATAATAATAGTAGCGAAATTTTGTTTTGATTGTACTGTACATACCTGCAGGTGCGTGTAGGCCTATAACATTTTATTCAGGTGCGTTTTAAAATCTTAGATTGCATGTATCTCAATTTGCCATATTGACATATACGCCCTTTTTCCGGCAAACCCCTCAATTAGTCTACACAGTAAATGCTCTCTATTAGATATTGAATATTTTGTTTGAGAATCTTTGTTTATCTATTATGTTGAGTTACAGGTTCCTTATACAAAATTCACTTCTGCTCTATCAATATATTTTCATTCCATTTATCCTAAGCTATTGGACAGTGGTTGCACGTTGAGACGTGTTCACAAATACCTAACTGATACACATTATTCTAATCAGAAACTTTAATCTTGTATCTACATTTCGACGACTTCTGTTACAGAAATTCGTCGCTTCTTTGTAACGACCATGTACTACACCAGGAAGAATTACGCTCACAACTGGGATACAAACTGGAGCCCTCTGCAATGCCTAGCCTACACTTTTGTTTCACTTGGCTGCGTCAATACTGGAAGAAGAATTCGACCAACAGTAACATCTTGTCGGGATTCTGGTAACTGTTCTACTACCAACTGAAAACAGCAATACGAAGGGGAATGTCTTTTCTTATCTTTTAATTAAACATGAAAACTGTTGAAAAGATCTTACAACTTTTTTTGGCAACATTTTACTATTCTCCTCAGTTTCATATAAGTGTGTGTACATTCATTGTTTTAACTGTGTAACTGCTTATGCATGGCTTAGAATTTAATTAATTCATTTAGCGTAATTTAGTATTAAGATTCTGAAAATATTTAAGCGTAAGCCAGCCAAAAATGCAGGCTTGCTATTGGCTCACTGGTTTTACAATATCGGCAAGCATTTGTCCTTAACTCCTTCCCCGATTTAACTGTGACAATGGGAGAGAAATTAGCCTATCACAGATTTTCGGACATTGACTGAAACGTATCGGTTTAAGTACCGTAAAGTGGGGCTACTTTGACATCTGTTTAGCACACTTTTCGATGTAAAATATGGGAGTTTTATATTAGAGCTATTAAAAAATATACACTGCACCTATTTAGCCTACAAAATTACACAGCTGGTATAAAAATTGGAAAATATCTTTCAGAAACTTCAAAAGAGTTTTATTAGATGTCCAAATAGCCCCGGTTTTGGGGTTACTTGGACACTTAACTGTTTTTAGGCATAACTCCTAAGGTTTCTGCAATAACTTCCTCTTGAGTCTTACTTAGAACAGTTTTATGTCAACAGGTCCCAGATTCTTTCCAGGTACCTTCCGTACTAACATCACCCGAGGTACTTCCAATTTTTCTGCTGCCCCCTTCTTCGACAGCCCTCCCCTAACTTTCTGTATCCCTTTTTCCATATCTTCTTTTTTGTAATTGATGTAGGGTTTTGACCCTGGAGTCTTGTCATAAGTTCGTATCATTTTTAACTATTAACTACCTGTAACAATGGAAAATAAAACAGAGCAATAAAAAAAGTAACTAAAATGTATATATTAATTATAATGTCTTAACATGTCACGTTATGTCCAAGTAGCCCCACTTTACGGTAGCTATCTGAAGTTATCCTGTTGCCAAATTTCAGCTTATATTACATCAGTATCGAACCCGCAGCGTTGCGAAATGTTCCACTGTTGTCACATGCACTTATGGTCAGATTAGAGTCTAGTTTCTTAAAAAATTCAACTCAAAGTAAAACGATTGAAACGTTTCAATAAAACATGTTACAGAGCTACCTGCCACATGGATACTATTTAAGCGTCTATTTTAACGTTCGCAGTGCTTCCTAGAAAGTTACCCGTATTTTCGTTTCTTTTTTAGCCTATCAAAATGTTTGGGATTTTCAGAAGAACAAAACTTTGCAAATAACTTGTATGATAAATTTAAGGGAAAATTTTAGAACACGGACTGCATCTACCAAATTATATCTTAAAATACTAAAATGAGCAGATTTGTCTGAGTTTGTCGAATGCGCATCATTATATTTACGAAAAGGCACTTTTCAGTGCCAATAATTTATTTTGTGTGCACAAGATTGGAATTTTGCAGTAAGAGGGAAAGGGTGCAGTCCGTGTTCTGGAGTTTATCCAAATTTAAATCATGATGCATTCATGGAAGTTACTGAGAAAAACATTGGTAACCCTCTGTTGCAGATTTTTGTTGCTAAGTGCAGAAATAATGGTAAACTTGCACCTACTGTCCGCATTTCAAGAGAAGATCCGAGCAAGGTATGCGAGTTTTTCCCCCACTCTTATAACCTACCCCCAACACGGAATCGGCCGGCCATTGACTGAGCCTTGTTTGTCCCAGCCGGCCAATGACATCACTCTCATCCACCTGCTCCTTCAAGAACGCCGAATTACTGGCTTACTCTCTCCTCTTACCCCGCAAGGACCATACTCCCCTCGCAGGGATCCTCTCGTGAAATTTGGACAGTATCTAAATAGCAAATCAAGCTTTCAGGTATAACTCCCTGTAAAGTTAATTTGAATAATTTTTCCCTCGAAATTATTCAAATTAACTTTACAGGGAGTTATACCTGAAAGCTTGATTTACAGAATACACGTCACTGTACGTAACAGAAAATCACAATTTAAGTCACAAAGAGTTAGTGTGCACTCAATGTTGGTTGCTTGACGGTTGTCAGCCCACTTTGAGGTCTGTGGATATAGTGGAAAAAATTGGATCGGTGTCGGGTAGAGTTCCCGGGTAGCTCAGTTGGGAGAGCGTTGGTAGGTTTAACCAAAGGTCCCGGGTTCGATACCCGGCCCCGGAACAATTTTTCCCTCGAAATTATTCAGTATCTAAATAGGGTAAATAACTGAGGATTATCACAATATATTACAGCACAGTTATTGTCACACTTTTCAAATACTTAATTTCATTTCGCTTTATACAGTTTCACCATTGTATTTCTGCACTTAGCTACATGAAAATTAATATGAAAGCTACCGATGTGTGCTCATCTTTATTGTATATGAAACTATTATCAAATGATATTACGTATTTTTGTTCAAAATTACGAACACCGTTTAAAATCAAAATTCGATTAACCGATTGCCTCGATTAAAGGCATCTGGTCAACTGATTAAAATTTTTAGTCCATCGACAGATCTATTTGTAACTATTTCCTTCCCTCCCGATTTTCATTGCTAAGTTTTTATTCGATTCCTTTTATAATCGAGTTGCGACACAATGTTTCTAAAAGTAATCCCTTCAGCTCCGAGTAGTTCGTTTCAGATCTGCTAGTGTCTTTCTATACTTTAGTTCTATTGGGAAAAAGGTAATGGAGTTGTGTTAATAACACATCAGGAGAGGCTAGAACCTTGGAAAGATAGAATGTTGGAGTTTTTACAGTCAGTGGTTGTTCTGAAAAGATAAAGTTGGAGTCTTGTTAGCAGTTTCGATTATATTAATGGGATTCATATCTATGAAATCTTCCATGATTTTACCAATAGGTGATGTTTCTTTATATTTACAGCGCTAACAGCTCTGACTGTTAGTTTTTCTGTTAGATGCCGATATTTTTCCCAGTTAGCATTCTTATGATTCATCTTGGTCGATAATCCTGTCCAAATTTCACGAGAGGATCCCTGCGAGGGGAGTATGGTCCTTGCGGGGTAAGAGGAGAGAGTAAGCCAGTAACTCAGCGTTCTTGAAGGAGCAGGTGGATGGGAGTGATGTCACTGGCCGGCTGGGACAAACAAGGCTCAGTCAATGGCCGGCCGATTCCGTGTCGGGGGTAGGTTATAAGAGTGGGGGTAAAACTCGCATTCCTTGCTCGGATCTTCTCGTGAAATGCGGACTGTAATCTGTGTAGTTTTTTCTTTTTATTCTTCTACCACAGTAAGTACTGCTCTGGTACGTATCCACTAGGCCGGGTATTTATTGACCATTTCTGAGTTCTAGTGGAGAAAAAAATGGAGCTGTGTCGATATCATATCAAGAGATTTGGAACCTTGTAAAGGTCTAAAGATCTTCCATGATCTTACCAGGTGTTGTAACTTTATATCCCCAGCTTTAAGTGCGCTGAGTGTTGGTTGTTGTTCTGTTGTAGCCCGATATTTTTCCCTGTTGTCTTTCTTAAGGTTCATCTTGTTGATAATCCTAGTCATTTGTGTAGTTTATTGCTCTTATTATTCTAACACAGATAGTATTGCTCTGATACGTATCCACTAGCCCGGGATTCAATAACCATTTTAGAGTACTTTTGGGGAAAAATAAGTAGGCCTATTTCAGCGTCATACAGGAAAGGATTTGGAACCTTTAACGGATAGGAATGTGGCAGTTTTGTTAGCAGTTTCGATTATTCCAGTGCAGTGGTATAAGTTAGGCCTACTTCAAAACGAAAACGCTCAGTGGTTCTAGGTAGTAGTTGTCTTCATCGTCATCGTCTTCTTCGTCACTTACATCGTCTTTCCATGTCGGAGCTTCCGTCATGTACTCGACTACAGTCAGAACGTCATGGAAAGACGAGAGGCTGAAGAGGCCCATAATTTCAATTGTCTTCGTATGATAATTTTTAAAGAAGTCAGATGTTGGTCCATAAATTTGCTTCTTCTCGTTGTATAGTTCCAAAGGCTAGCCACTGCTGATCCAAAATTTATCCTGTCTTCTTATTGTGGTAAATAGCAATTATGTCTACTCGTCTATGATTCCCATTGGAAACGACGCAGTGGACTTCTTCATAAACCTCTAGGTTCCTACTGTTGATCTTGTTGGCAGCAGCTATTTTACTCGTTATCAAATGATGCCTGGTACTCGTATTTCGTAAGAGCTCTCCATTGCGACAAAAACCAAGGACATGAGGGAGGGTTCCGCACTCGTTACAATGTCAGCAACAGGAATTATCCTGGCTACGTCCATGAAGAGCTCTCACATAAGGAAGATTTCCCTATAGTTATATAGCGTCATATTCATCCATGGCGTCACGCCATTGTGTGCATAGAGCCCCTTAACCTGCCTAGTTTCGAAGCATTTTAACCATTAACTTCAGATTAAACCATCTGCGCATGCGTCAACAGTTCAGAATTCCCAATTCCTGCTCTTAATCGACAACCAATTTCACTCGTTACGAACGAGTTCTAAAGCATTTGAACAGGGAACTGGGAGTTCAGAATCGGTTCGGAATCAGTTCTAGTCTTGTTGGAACGCACATTGAGCTACTGCGCATGAGCAGGCAGTTCAGAATCGATTCCAAACCGTGTTGAAACAAACCCAAAGTAAGTTCAATGTGAGTTAAGCTTATTTGATGGTTTCTCTCTTATTTCTGTCACAGTATAATTATGTTATTCTGCATTTATTCTTTTCATTGCCATAATACAATTTCCATGTTACTTTAGTAACATCTAGAAAAAAAAATTACCGGTACCCATTTAGGAATATATTCATAAAGTAATGGACAAAATGGTATCAAGGCTTTTAAACAAATTGAAATAGTGAAATTTTATCAGTCTATTGCAGCAAGAATTTACATATTTCTAAGCCATAAGCAATATACATGAATAGGCTATATAATGAATTTCATAGTTCTTAAGGATACACCGAAGAGAAATTTGAAACTTTTAAGATACTGCAGCTACAATTTTCATTTTACACACACATTATTTGGCATACAAATAGTATACATACAAATTTTCAGTGCAATTGATAAATGTTTTATATATTTTAAAAAGTGCTTTATAAAAATGATAATTTCATTTTTTTCATCTCGTAGGCCTATAAAATTGTTTTAAGTGTAATTTTGCTGTTATGTTCAGCATAATATCATTAACAATAATTGACTTGGAAATATTTTAAGTGTGCTAATTAGTTATGTCTAAAAAATTGTTTACATTATCGTAGCTGGAATGTGAAAAAAAAAATAGCTGCGACTGTACAAATTGTTTTATTTTTTAAATCCCTTTAAAATCCTACCGTTATGTATATTCAAGTGATATTTCATATAATATAAATTGAGGGAGGTGTGGAAAAAATTTCATGCTGCTAGCTCAAGATTTGTGAATGGAGTGAAGTTCTGAAAAAAAAAAAAAAAAAAAGTTGAAGAGCAAATACTTCAGGGGATTTAAAGTGCGCACACCTTTAAATATGCCTGTCAAAACAAATGTTCTAACGGGCGAAAGTCTCCGAAATTTTGCAAGAAGCATCTGTAAGCATCAATAAATTTTTAAGAGTAAAAACAGAAATAAAAAACAAATATGTTTTTCTTGAAAAATGTCATTATTTCACTTCAGTGTGCCCATACATTGTCTACATATTTTCACTTCAATGTGAACAAGAGCATATAGAATGCATGATAAAGCACTTAACATTTGCAAACAGGAATGTTATGTCATTAGTTTTCTGTGTTACTTAAATAATAAACATCATAAAGACTGCAGACTATTAAATATTATCGATATTAATTTTTTTTAAACATATTCACTGTTGTCTTAAATGTTAAATAAATTTAGGTCTCATACATATGAAATATTTTTACTATTAGATTAAATCAAACAACCTTAATGATAAGTGTATTGTAAATATTGTGGTATTATATGACGGGTGTCTCATAGAAACTGCTAACATCCATTCTCATAACAAAATACGATGCTTGTTTCTAGAGCTGCCTCTTGTTCTAATTAAGTTTTAAAGTATTTTAATTTTTTAATACACTCTAAAATAAATTGAAATAAATTTAAATCTTATTATGTTGCTAAAAGCAGGCTTCAAATTATATATAGGGCTAACGAAGATTTTAAATACGAAGTTTCGATGCTATAGACCTATATTTCACATTTAATCAAACGTGTTATATGTTTCCCAATTGCTATACTTTCATTAATATACCAGCAGGATGAATAATAAATTGCTTGACGCCTGAAACCGATTAAGGCAATGTGCTATAGAAAATAGTAAAATTTTGACAAATTTTAATATTTTTTTTTTTATTTTCGCGCTAAAAATGTAGGGTTTCATGAAGAGTATTTTCGTGAAAATTTTATGTCAATATTTTAATTATAAGCATACTATTATATAATTGGTAGAATTTGTGTTAATGTACGAGCTACGAGTAACCAAAACTTTAAATTTAATTATCTCACAAAATAAATTTTCTATTTTTCCAACGACAAGTAGCTATTCATTTTATTTCTCAGTGGTTAAAGCTAGAGCGATGAAACTTGGCATACTTATTCATTAGGCCCTAATATCTCTGTTGCGAAATGGAGCATTTGATTGGTAGTATTCAACATTATTTTATTATTAGAGAATTATATGTAAAGCAGTATTATTATTATTATTATTATTATTATTATTATTATTATTATTATTATTATTTTAATTTTAATGTTTGAACATTGAACAACTTATTTTTTTTACAAATGAACAATTTAGACTAGGGCAACACTAATGCTCCATTGCACAAAATGCAGTGTAACCTTTAAGGAAAAAATTAAATAAGTAATAATTTTTTTCTAGAAATACGATTTACGCTGAAAGGATTAAACAATACAAAATAAATTTATTTTTTTAAGTGTTAATGAAAAAATATTGAAATTTACAATGTGTGATTATGATATGGATACTGTTCTCCAACCAGGAGATTAACCGTGAAAGGAATGTACTTACTATTGCGTCATCTATTGGAACGAAGTAGATAGACGATATTACCGTTATAACGTCAGTTTAAAAACCATGCGCTCTCCTCCATATGTTATTTCCTGTATGGAGAGATTAAAAGACCAGGAGATTAACTGTGATCTAATTTTGTAACTAGGGTAGTATCAATATGTGTGATCAATGTTATGGTTTGTGCTGTGACAGCTAGCCAATAGAGATAAGAGTACCCACGTGTGTGACCTTATGACATCTTATGAGATCAACATTCATTCACAGCATTATCCCGCTTCGTCTCAGTCCCCGAAGACTTTCTCGTGGTTGGAGTACAGTATGCATATTCAGTAAAACGTCAACTCTACGTCAACTGTAGGTTTTATAAATTCCAGTAGCACATCGCATTAAGTAATATAATTTCTCTTTGCAAAGCTACTTCAAGTATCTTCGTTCAAATACTGATAGAATGTGGCAGACATAATTAAATATTACTGGTAGCAGAATTTCTAACAGACTTTTATTCTCTCATGTAATGTTTCAGTCATCCTGCTTAAAAAATCAGCGCTATTTCCATGCATGTTTAATTCCATCTATATTCTTGTAATGTTCTGTCAAATGAAACTGTAGCATCAAAAATATAAAACGAATGTTGCGAAAATTTTTCAGATTATTTTGGTAGTTAAAATTAATATGTAATGTGTTTTAATGTTTAAAATGCACTCTAAAAACGTTGAAGATTTTTACATTTTAATTATGACATCAAACTAATTTGAAATTATGTTTAGTGACACTTTGGGTTATTTCGATAATACGCTTTCTACCATTTACTACCAATTTTATTGCTGAGTTTATATGGATCTGAATGACTGGGAGAGCAATGGTGGATTGATATTTGGTAATGGACTGGGGTGGATGTTTTCGATTGATGGTGATAAACTATAAAATATGATTTTTTACGACGTTTCGAAGATTGGTCATAATCTTCGTCGTCAGGTGCAGAAGAAACCTACTCCGATGAGTAGGCTTCTTCTCATCTGACGACGAAGTTAGAACCAATCCTGGAAAGGTCGTGAAAAATTATATTTTATATGATATCACCATCAATGGAAAACGTCCACTCCTTTTCATAACCAAATATGAATTTATGTTTTTTTTTTACTCTTGTGAGTTTTACTGATTATTTAAAGAGATGTTTTTTAGGGTTGGCTGTATCCATTTTTTATAAAGACATGAGTAGATTCTAGTTTAAGAACGTGTCGTCATTTGTTATTATGATGCAATGTGTTTTGGTTACAAAATAGCACTCAAACTGTAATTAAAACACATTGAGGTCTTGATTTAGGTACAGAATACAGGTTCAAGTCTCGTTTAAATAAATATGGACTTAGCAGATTTTGTTATAATACACCTGCCATGTAAACAAATATTAGATTTTTAAGTATTTTCTGTAAATATTGAAAATGAAAACTTGTAAATTAAAACTAGGTGTAGATAACGACTTAAGTACAAGTTCATATATGTATACTATTTGAAACACTGACTTGCTGTTGACAGGTGAAAATTTGTTTAAAATGTTATGTCATATATTTGTGACACTACTGGATCATACTCTATATCTGGAAGTATATGTCCTTAAGTTCATTTTCTTGTAGACATTTACGTAGAATTAGAAACTACAATTCTCGAACACAAAATTGAAACAAGGTACTGTGGGATAGGTGCAATGTATTTGCATCAAATTATAATGATTTCAATTTGATATAATTTGTATTCATCAAGTAGAGAATAATTGTTTGGTCTTGTTTGCCAGAATGATTAGGCAATGTGATGTACCCTTGAAGTAGAGGGGTGTTGGAACTGTTAGATACGGTATGGTGAACCAAATTCGGGTAATACCAAGGGATGACTTCATTCAAGATGGTGTGATTAAGTTTACGTATCTCACTGGCTGAAACGAGATGAAGTAAAATGCAATTCATTGACAGATTTATGTGTTTCAAATTTGTGTTCTGGAGCTGAACTGATAGTTTAGTAGCTGTCTGTATTAATAATGGGACTTTACTAGTGTAGATGTTTGGTGCCATATGTAACCTTATTTGAAACGAATTGTTTGTGGTTACAGTCATGATACTATGTACTTCATTTGGGGTGACATACAATGATGAATTGTGCCTTCCAGATATGGAATATTTACAAGTTTCCTCTCCACGAAGTACACACAATAATGACATAACTTAAGAGTGGTGACTGGACACGGTAGCCATTGTCCATCTCTTCGACCAACAAGTATATATGTAAGAGTAGCTTTTGTGTAATATTCAAATATGGTTGTCGAAATCTTTTCCATGGTCGAGAATTAATGACATCTCTGAAGATGATCTTAAATTCATATTCATTTGTGTTGAATTTGTTTTTGGAAAAATTAAATTTTATTGTAAGCTGTAACTGATGCCTTCCTTGATTGGGAACATGGTGACGTGATCCTTTGAGGGCTTCGGTATCAAATTCATAAGATCTGTTTCGTCATGATTATCTGTCTCAGTGTCAGATGAGTTAAGAACTTGTGTAATCTATGTGTTTGAGTTTCTGTACCCCAAATGGCTTCAAACTCTTCAGACACTAGGTGAAGAACGTGGTTTTCTTAGGACAATGAAAGCCTTCAATTTTCACGTCCGTCGTGTTATACAATTGCCGCCTGTTATCCACCTACCGCCTTATGCTTAATGACGGTTATCAGCAAGGAATTCGTCAAGGATTATAAACTCTAAATATGTATAACTGGCACCATTGGTAGTGTGGACATTAAAATATCTACTCTACTGTCTAGCATATAACTCCGCGATCTATCTGTGGAGAAAGGTATGAACACAAAATAGAAGCTTTATGGCAACTTATTTTTGGTTTTCTTTAATTACTGAACGGCTGAAGGATTCAGTTCATTGGTATTGAAACAGCTCTGGACCTTTTAATCGAATCCTTCCATATGTACGGAATTTTTCACATACTGTATGTATGTGTTTTTTATTTTTAATCACGTGACCTTTACATCACGTTTTGAGAGTACTTTACGTACTTTTCTTCACAAACAGATTCAAGATACAGTATTACAATGTAACTTGTTTCTTCATGTTTACTGAATAAATACTCACTATCGAATGAAACCTCGTGTATTTATTAAAAATATAAGAACAAGAAAGAGTCCCTTTTCCTTTCAAATTTTATATCCTCTTCTTGCATCCTAGTCTATAATAAATGTGTAAGGCCTACTTTTTGTGTGTTTTTCTCTGTATGTTCACAAAAGAAAATTTAGCATAGGATCTACTGTAATAAGGTGAGGTGCCATTTATCGTCCCCCGTTTGGTTTTTGCTTACCATTCATAGGTAATTAAAGTTGAAGAGTTGAAAATTATGTAGTTAAGACCCTTTAACAATTAGCTACAATGTACTTTCTTACTTATAAATGACTTTTAAGGAACTCGCAGGTTCATTTCCGCCATCACATAAGCCCGCCATCGGTCCCTATCCTGTGCAAGGTTAATCCACTCTCTATCACCATATCCCACCTACCTCAAATCCATTTTAATATTATCCTCCCATCTACGTCTTGGCCTCCCCAAAGGTCTTTTTCCCCTCCGGCCTCCCAACTAACACTCTATATGCATTTCTGGATTTGCCCATACGTGCTACATGCCCTGCCCATCTCAAACGTCTGGATTTAATGTTTCTAATTATGTCAGGTGAAGAATACAATGCGTGCAGTTCTGCATTGTGTACATTTCTCCATTCTCGTGTAACTTCATCTCTCTTAGCCCCAAATATTTTCCTAAGAACCTTATTCTCAAACAACCTTAATCTCTGTTCCTCTCTCAAAGTTAGAGTCCAAGTTTCACAACCATACAAAGCAACCGGTAATATAACTGTTTTATAAATTCTAACTTTCAGGTTTTTTGACAGCAGAGTAGATGACAAAATCCTCTCAACCGAATAATAACAGGCATTTCCTATAGCTACAATGTATAGAATTAGAAATTTATAAATGCGGAAACAAATGGAATATAAAACATGAAGAATGAATTTACGCTTTTTTTTTTTTTTTTTTTTTTTTTTTTTTTTTTTTTTTTTTCCAATGAAGCGGTATGAAGTTTGTCCCCTATGCTTTTTAACACATTCAGTGGCAATTATTTTAATAATACAGTGAAATTAAAAGAAATAGGCCTACAACAAAAGCACTTTTATTAATAACTAAAGATCATTGAAAATAAGTTATGTAATATTTAAAGACATTTCGCAAAAAAAAAAAGAAAAAAAAAACCATATCTTTCATATAATATTTTTAAACATGATTAAAAATTTTTACACATTTTAAACCGAGATTACATAGTTCAATGCGTTTTAATCCGGCCTGAAATATAAATGACTACAACTTTCTTAAAATTCCACGAGATGAGAACAGCGTTTCGAATTTCGTCCCGGGGACAAAATTTAGACATCCTGGGGGACGGACTATAGGCATGTGCACCAAAAACGTACGGCGGCATCTTGTCGTAACTACTGTATGCTGCAATATCCGGTCCGCTCACTGTATAATCTTACACTAAACACTTTAATCTATGGTACATAGAAGCAAAAATAGCCTATTACGGAAATACGAATGTTGGGCTGTGAAGCACTACAATGTGTATACTGTCCAAATTTCACGAGAGGATCCCTGCGAGGGGAGTATGGTCCTTGCGGGGTAAGAGGAGAGAGTGAGCCAGTAACTCAGCGTTCTTGAAGGAGCAGGTGGATGGGAGTGATGTCATTGGCCGGCTAGGACAAACAAGGCTCAGTGAATGGCCGGGCGGTTTCGTGTCGGGGATAGGTATAAGAGTGGGGGAAAAACTCGCATTCCTTGCTCGGATCTTCTCGTGAAATATGGACAGTATGAAGAATACTTCTCCAACTTTACAGATATTAAAAACTTAAATAACAGTGAAACAGATAATAATACTCGCTCCAACTGAACACACGCTTGCTACTGCATAAAGAGGGATGGTTTCAACTCACCACCAAGGTGCGACACATTATAGGAAAAAAAACCATGGGGGACGAATTTAGGCAAGGCGACGAACATTGTTCATTACACCTTACTAAAAAGAAAAATGGTTTCTGGTATGCGATGTATGTCTGTATTCTACGGTTCCTCCGAAATCACTACATTGCATTTTATTTCACATTCATTGTATTCTAATCTGTTCATCTTGAATTTCTGAAGTGCTATGGGAATATTACGAGTAAGGAGGATTTTGTTAGATATCGAATGTTACTGAAAATAAGTTCCCCGCATGGATTTTTGCCCAAGAAGTCAGGAGCTGTAAGTGGTGAGCAAAAAAATACAGATAGATAGGCTAATTCACCAAAACACTCTCAGAATTACAGAAAAACATCGTTCGTGAATAAGAAATTCTATCTCTGCTTTTATTGTTCAAATAATACACTCATTCTGCAAAGGAAAAAATAACATGGTAATGGAATATTTTTAGTCAATTGTCCTATACTAATAATAAAGAACTTAGTTTTAATTACTTAAATTTCGGATTTTTACACTTCAATTCACAAACAATTTCATGCTGAGTTCAGTTTTCTAATTAATCAAAAGAAGTCCATGTTTTTAAACATAGAATGAAAAATTAATTTATTTACTTATTTATTTATTTACTTATTTATTATTTTACTTATTTATTTATTTACTTATTTATTTATTTACTTATTTATTTATTTACTTATTTATTTATTTACCCATATTTATTTATTTATTTATTTATTTACCCATACTTATTTATTTATTTGTTTATTTATTTATTTACTTATTTACTTATTTATTTATTTATTTATTTATTTAAATACATGTGCTACAATGTAGTATAGCTCCAATAATTATAGTAGGCAGCTCTATACAAATAATTCAAAGTACAATACAACAAACAAGATACAATAAGCGAAAAATAATACAATAATATAATGCAGTAAGAAGAAAAAAAAACAATATAAAAAGGTAAGAAAATAAAAAATAAGAAATAAAAAAGAAATGGAATGATAAAGATTAAAAAAGAAAGAAAGTTACCTCTACAAAAAAAATGATATAAGTTAGGGTAAAGGTTGGTAAAACTGTGATACGAATAATATTGTGATAGTATCTTTTTGAGAATTTATTACAATTTTACTGAGCGAGAGAAGGACCAGAAACTTGTCCACGAACATTCCCTTAATATGTTAACGCAAAAAGCCGATCTTTATCTCCCTCAGTAAAATTGTAATAAATTACCAAAAAAAAAGAAAAAAAAAACTATTACAATATTATTCATATCACAATATTGCCAACCTTTACCCTACTTAACTTTATGCATGGTGTGCATGTAAATAATAAGATGTAGGTCTATTTAATATTTACTTTTGATCAATTATCCCAGATACAATAAGGAAATTTTTAATTTAGTGTAAGAATAACGAAACTCCAAACTCCTTTGATGTCATTTTCACTACAATAATACATGTTGTTTCTCTTCGACTCTAATGATTCTACACCTAAATTAATTATCCACTTAAGTCGCATTTCTGCCGTACAAAGAGTAACGTTTTAATTTATTACGTGATACTACTTATAAATTGTTTGTTAAATATACTTAATTTTCGGATAAAGTGATAAGTAGATGATGAATGTGAACAATACATTCCATTTATCAGTTCCAAATAAATCCCTTTACATAGGCAGAGGATAGTCTATACCGAAAAGCATAATTTTTTTTAAGTTGGTTATTTTACGACGCTGTATGAACATCTCAGATTATTTAGCGTCTGAATGAGATGAAAGTGATAATGCCGGTGAAATGAATCCGGGGTCCAGCACCGAAAGTTACCCAGCATTTGCTCAAATTGGGTTGAGGGAAAACCCCGGAAAAAACCCTCAACCAGGTAAATTGCCACGACCGGGATTCGAACCCGGGACACCTGCTTTCACTGCCAGACGCGCTAATCGTTACTCCAGAAGTGTGGACAGTACAATTTCAATAGATATGTATCATAAAACAATAATAATAATAATAATATTATTATTATTATTATTAGACTATTATTTATTTGTTTATTTATTTATTCTGGTGGAATTAAGGCCATCAGGGCTTCTCTTCCACACTACCATAACTAAATATGTAGGCTTCACAATACAAAATATTAGGACAGCAACGAAGAAAGTAATGAAGAATGTCCAACTGCAGAAAAACGTAGACACAAAACAAGAACGTTTACAATTATTATAAGAACACAAAACAGATAAAAAGAAATACAAAAACATTTAAAATGTTAAATTTGTGTGCTATTATAAAACGCTTAAAATCTATATTACGACAGACTTGGATAATTTCGTCATACTAAGGTTTTGGCGCAAAAATAAGGTTCAAATTTATTAAAAAAAAAATACTGTTACGTACATTTTTAGATTTCAGGAAGTTACGTTCAATATTTTTACCTCAAATAAATTTATACAATAATCACAAATAAGCAATACAAATAAACCAAAAAAAAAAAAAAAAATAGCAGTCTAGAATGGTTGGTATAATTTCGTGATACTACAAAGGTATTTTCGTAATAGTCCTTGCATTAAAAATGTTCTTTCTATATTTCTTTCTTTCCTTCTTTCTGTCTATTATTGTTTAATTTTTCATTATATCACTTATGAAAAAGGTATTGCCATAATAGAAAATTATTTCGAGATTTTCAATGTACTACAGTTTTTCAGCATCTCTTATTATACAAAAAGTAGTTTTTGCACGTCTTCTGCCTATCTGTCTCTGTACAATAATTTTTCATCAATTGATTACATGAATTTTTCTCATATTGAATATAAGGTAAGTTATTAAATTCAACCGAATTCGAACAGGTTACATTCCCAAACATTCTCAGCTGAATAAATTTAAAAATCGACATAGGCCTACAGTTATGTAAGTAATAGATGGTCTGACATAAACTTGTTCAGGGTACCGTATAATACTTATCGATTAAAACAGTGTTAACGTTTAGAGGTGAACATTATTTGTTATTAGAAAAATATTAATTTAGGACTAATTTCGTATTAGAATTGTTTTTTATTCTGCATTCAAGGAAAAAACCTGTTAAAATCTGTCCAGTTATATTACTTACAGCTGTACGTCCAATAGAAACCGTTTGAGATAAAGAAAATAATTCTTTAAATGCCTATGCAAATTTACTTTCAAGACCAAGATAACTGCTCTCATTACGGGAAATGGGCAACCAAAATCGGCCAAATATATGTAATTAAGAACAAAACTGCGTCTAGGCGCTAGAGGAGACAGCTATTTATTTGTTAAAGCATAAGCCTACAGTCAGAAATAGTTTTCCGCCACAAACGCCAGACACATACAACTTAGGCCGTACTCTGTATTGAAGGTAGTTCTACTTTTGTATATAGATAATTTCTTAAAATATTAAGTTTTTACTTTGTGAACTAATATCAATAAATCTATCTGTATTGAAGGTAATTATAGGCCTACAACTGGCAAAACTCCGTTGTAGGAGGTTACTAAACCTTACAGCTGTGTGCTGGAGGCGGAGTCTGGAGTTTCCTTCAATTAATCTGAACCATTGTCGCTACAGATTGACAAGTCATCTGAAGCATCACTGCTATCAGTACGCGCTACTATTGGCTGACAATTAGGAAGGAGGAGGTGAATAATATATTGTGTCACTCTTTAAGATTGACGCATGCGGAGACCAACGGAGTTTTGTAAGTTGTTCCCCCTATAATTATTAAGGGGACACTCAACTATATTTTGGAACTTTTTTCCTATTTGACAATTTTTTTTTTCCCCCCCCCCTTCCAGTCCACACCTGTGGAGTAACGGTCAGCGCGTCTGGCTGCGAAACCAGGTGGCCCGGGTTCGATTCCTGGTCGGGGCAAGTTACCTGGTTGAGGTTTTTTCCGGGGTTTTCCCTCAACCCAATACGAGCAAATGCTGGGTAACTTTAGGTGCTGGACCCCGGACTCATTTCACCGGGATTATCACCTTCATATCATTCAGACGCTAAATAACCTAGATGTTGATACAGCGTCGTAAAATAACCCAAAAAAAAACCAATCTTTTTCAAATTTGGAGAAAAAGTTTAATATACACATAGGAAGTAACATGCAAAATCTCAGCTCATTAGATCCAATACTTTTCAAAATAAAAATATTTCAATTTTTAATCAATCATTAATTGAAATATCACTTTTAATTATCATTTTTTTATTTTTTGGCTTTGTGCATTTGACTGTGACTTCTCAATGAATAGGGGAAGAATTATGCATATTGATTTAGTTCTGTCACGTAAATTAGTGTAGAAATTTAATTTTTCATTTCTATGACACTTTTTCTCCAATTTTTAAGTTGAGTGTCCCCTTAAGTAATGACTAATATGCACTCGAGAACGAATATCCATAAATTAATTCGCAATTCAATTATTATTTGTTCAGTACTAAGACAATAAAGTCCCATTATATAAAGGACATTTGCACAAATCTATCCATTTCAAATACTGATTTTAATTATAGACGAAGAAATATTAGAAACGAGTTCAGTAAATGAACAGGTGTACATGGGAATTTGACTAAACCTCATTACTTTATCTACAAAGAGATAAATCTTCTTTACAGCCCTAATATGAAAAAAATAAAGCATTTTCGTAAAAATCTAGAAATTCTATCTTTGCAGCTGCACGACATTATTTTGTGTGTAGTGTGCAATACACAAGTAAAACGAATATAAACCTCAAAGGAAGTAATAAAAGCCTATTTTTAAAAATAGAAATCTTTGAACCAGTCATTATCTAGATTGTTCTGCGTCTCTATTCATTTACAGTCCTTAGACGAATCATGTTCAAAAGCAGCTTCGACTACAATGGTAATAAAATGTTATTGCTCGACCAGGCGAACTGAATCATGAGCTTGGAAAACAATTGAGTGATATCATGCCTATAATAAGCAAGAGTTGCATAGCAACAGAAATCTCTTTCCTGCACTATACTTCCAGTACAACGCCAGAAGCCTTGTAACAACATTTGAAGACTGGCACAGAGCGCTCGAGGGAGATGAAAGCAAGTACAGAACCGTCGCCGAAGAGTCGAATACTTCTGGCCTTCTTGTCCGAGCCTGAGCTTGTAAGTTATGTTATGAAACTCATAATATTTTTAAAATTATTGAAACTTCGATCTCACTACATCTGATTTGCATTGCAATTTTTACCGATAAAATTACTGAGAAATGTAATAACTTAAAAAAATAAATATTCGATAGCTAAGAAGTGATATCTCGTATCTACAAAAAATGGTTAGACCTCTATTTAGATTAGCCTAACTATATTATTATTATTATTATTATTATTATTATTATTATTATTATTATTATTATTATTATTATTGTGTTCACGGTGGTCCTCCAGTTTGGGGGTTGGGCGAAGAGCTAACAACTACCGTAAAAACAGCTTGTTACGAAACCATCCAAGAAATTAAACTCAATTTGAGGGAGGTGGGATATGATAGAGACTGGATTAATCTTGCACAGGATAGGAACCGATGGCGGGCTTTTGTGAGGGCGGTAATGAACCTCCGGATTTCTTAAAAGCTATAAGAAAGTAAGTAAGTAAATAAGTAAGTATTATCAGTGGCGTCTCGTGGCCTAGAATTTGTCCAGGGCTATTTGAAATATAGTTTATCATATAAAACTAAAAAGTCATTTCATTATTGCTCATAAAATTACGTTACCTTTACTTGTATTGCACTATTTTACCGCGATACGAACGCAACCGCGACGGAACTGAAAGAGCCCCAACAGTCGTCCCTCTCCCGGCGCCTTCACTCGCTACATCTGTGTTATAGGGTCTATAGTCCCGTCGCGTCGCTCTAATTTCCGGCAGCCAATCGCATTGCAGGTCGGCTACATTTAAACGTGTGCGTCTTGTGATTCGCTGATGAAGACGTTATTCATTTCTTAAGGCTCGATAAATACTTAATATAATCGCCCGCCATTTTGGCTCTTTCGTTGGCGTTCGCAGAAAGCACACGAAGACGTTATTTGCCGCTCAATTATTTGCTTAATTACAGTGCGTTTGATTTATTATCATAGGAGCTACGACATGATAATGTTTAACGGTGTGGCAAATAGATTCCTCGTATGGTAGCTCGGCAACGAAAGAACAAAATGGCGAACGATACTACCTATCTAAACTTTATAGAGCCTTCACTTTCTAAGATGTAAGCAAAGAGGAGGAGTCACGCCGGGAATAACAGCGTCGCGACTATAGTATCTCCATGCACTGAGCGCTACCCCGAACTAGAAACTACGTCATACTCTTCTCGTTAGGTCTGTATCGGGGATCTAGCATCTACGGGCTGGAATTTCTGTCGCTTCTACAACAGAAGGCTACAGCATCTCCTCCGCGCAGAAGTCCAAACCTTGGCTATAAAAACAACGAGACTTCCTCTATATTTGAGAGTTGTTCGTAAATATCTGAAATAATGTATTACATAAATTTTCATGCGGGGCTGAGCCCCGAAAGCCCCAAGGACGAGACGTCCCTGAGTATTATTGTGTTCACAACGTTTTGCAGATAGCTATATCCTCGAGTAGAAGATCTTGCAAAACAGAAACAGATATAAAAAGTTTATTTTCAGAAAAACTAATTAAAAAATTTCTTTTCGCCTGCAAAATTATATAGATACGAGCTATCACTTCTTAGCCATCGATATGAGATTCAATACACTACATTTCCACAATCCCACTAAATAAACATTAATTTCACACATAGGCTACTTACCGTATCTCAGCACGTTAAGCATGTCAGGAGTTTGAAATGGGGAACGCAGTGCTGCCAATATCTAGAAAGAAAAATAAGCGATCAGTGACAGGGTCTTTGACGTCTTTCAAACCCTCTTGAGGTATGTGGATTTAAAAGGGAATAAGTTGAGCCGGGGTCTGATAGAGTTCCTGGATAGCTCAGTCTGTAGAGCGTTGATGCGCTCAGCCAAAGATCCCGGCTTCAATACCCAGCCCCGGAACAATTTTTCCCTTGAAATTATTCAAACCATGTTTACAGGGATACTGAAAAGTCAGATTTGTATAATACACATCACTGTTCGTTTACAGAAAACCACAATTGAGGGGTTGGGTGTAAGAAGGGAATTTTAGAGGATGTGCCCTTTTTGAGTAAAACGCTTTCTTGTGTTCTCTGATCTGTTATGCACATGATAACCAAGTTGTAGTTCAATACTGTGATCATAGAGGTCAGGAGTACCCAAAGTGTAAGGGAATGCATAGATAACATTATTACGGTTTGAATTTTCAAGATCAATTTTCTCAAAACTTGCATTTGAGAGAAGTGCCTTTCTTGCACCCAACCCCTCAATTTAAGTCACACAGAAAAAGTGTACGCTCAATGCTGAGTCTTTGACGTCTTGTCAACCCACTTGAGGTATGTGGATATTAAATGGAATAACTGAGCCGGGGTCTGGTAGAGTTCCTGGATAGCTCAGTCTGTAGAGCGTTGGTGCGCTCAGGTAAAGGTTCCGGGTTCGATACCCGACCCCAGAACAATTTTTCTCTTTAAATTATTCAGGTTGGGTTTGGTTTGTACAGGCTTTTGGTTTGCGCTGCATGAACATTTTTTTTTTGTCCTGGACCATAGTGAAGAAAGGAGTGATGGTTGTATCACTGGGTAACTGCTCATTATATGAAAATTCCGGAGAAAATAATCCGTCGGGTATATAAGAAACGAAGTATTTGGAGCGGTTTGGGTGGGTTCACAGCTTTCGTAGTGAACACAACGTCTCTCTGGAATGGTGTGCTATAATTTTGAGGTTATTTTCAATGATTTAAGTTTTTTTTTTTTCGCATGTGTGGTTTGTAGCGGGATCGAAGATTCACCTTCAAATTAACATCTATAAGAAGAAATTTTACTTGTATTCATAATGCAATAACATTTTTAAGAATCTATTTCAATTCAATTGAAAACGTTTTGCACTTTGATCTTCAACAGTAGTAAAATTACTTTCATGTTTTAATCAAAATATTATGTAATTTCTAACATTACCTTTAAGATTTGTTGATAAATCATTCTCAACATTATCAATTTATATCTCATTGGCGTTATCTAATGCTAGCGGCACGGACTTGTGTACCAAATCTGCTCTCAAACCTGGATTAAAATTCTGTTTCAACTGATCCATCCTTTGCGTTTTTTTTTTCATAAATTTCCATGCCGTAAAGCGAATGTCTGGTAATGTACTGGCCAATCATCTGATTGATCTAGCCAATATACCAACTCGCTGTAACAAAATGCAAGATGTTAAATGCAGGGACATCATTTTATTTTTACTTCAATTTTTATTGTACCTCAGTTTTTGAATGTACTTCACTCCCACCCCGTCTACTAATGAAATTCAACCGTCCTCCACACAGATCCATATACAGTCGTAGTAGCCTTACGGTCATAGTAAACAGTACGTTCCAAAAATATGTTCGCGTTTTCCAGTGACGAAAGAGCTTTCAATATTGAATCATTTTCGCACAGGTACTGTCGTCCATTTGCCTACGTCGTATCCCGGTTTCCCCTACCAGCCTTTATTCGCCAGCTGTCTTAGCTCTTTTCTGAAAACATTAATTTCTGTTAGGAACTGGACGTCTACGTAATATTATACAACTGTTTAAAATAACTGAAATAAAAGGGCCTCGTTAAGCAATTAACTGTCACGTGATTTCCTCCCTTTCTACGACGCTGCGGCATAACCACTTGGACGGACAGTAGATAGCATATTTGAGTAATTTTATCTTTTCGGATCGGGCAGAAGTGAAGATTGAATTTACAGTACGTAAGGTACTCTTTTATAGAGTAGGTACAGAATTATTTCAACACGAGTTACTGATACGAAGTACGAATGTGGTAATTGGAATTACGTACAATAGTCTATAGTGCGATAATATGCACATTAGAACTGAAGCCTGTATCGAAGTGAACGGTCACCATTTTAAAAAATGCGTTTAAATATCCTATTATGATTATTTTTCAATTTAACTTCATTCTCTATATTGTACGTTAATGTGCTGTAGACAGTATAATATACACTGCATAATTAATACGTCCACATGGACAGCTCAGTTCGTAGAAAAACACTCATTGTTAATACTGTACTGTATTTTGATTAAACGAAAACCTAATGAAAATGATCAAACTCAAAAGCGCAATATTTCCTAGTTTACGTAAATGGATGAACTACTTTTGTTCACTCCTATACCTAGTAAAGTGATTTGTTTGTATATTACGCCAGTATCATCGAACTCCAGTCGTGGAAGGGGGTAGCAAACGGCGTTGATCCAGAGGTATAGGCAAGTTAATATTAAACATGTTAGTAAAAATAAAATGATGTCCCTGTAGTAGGCCTACTGTAATCCATAGTGTTTCGATAAAAAAATCCATAACAGTTTGGGTCAAATTATACATTTTAGCCACATGATATCTCGTTTTTGGGCTATCTACATGTGTCCTTAACTAGCATTTCTTTTCTTAGTAATTAAGTAATTGTCTTCGTGAACTTATAATGCATTCTATTATGTAATTACACAGAACATTCTTTGTATTATTAAATAGGCCTATAACTTAAGATAGTCTATATTCATGTTTTCCACTCTCTCTATTTCTTTGTTATATTGACTCGTTCTTTACAAATAGTTATTTATGATACAAGTTCGTAAAGGTTTTCTTTTTGTCACGAGTGCAAAGTTTGTGAAACGAGGCGAAGTCGAGTTTCATAAAGGCAAGAGGGCCAAAAAGGTAATTTTACGAGAGTGTATCATACAATATTTTTTTCTACGATAGCACAAATTTACATTAAATAAATGTGTAAAGTTGTATAAGCTATAAGATCAGAATGTCATGGTTATCTAAAGTCAGATAAGTTATATTAAGAAATAAATATCCATGCAATAACAGGTTTTTTATTCATGCTCATGATTTCATGGTCGTCTAAACCGGCCATAATCAACAAAGCGGTTAGGAAAATTTCAATGCTATATCTTGTTGCAAAGAGTACTACACATATAACTTCAGAATAACACGGGATAAAATATAGATAGCCTATGAATGTTATATTTGTTTCGAAATATGTATTATATGTTTTTCTCGTGTTAAATTTTACAGTACCTAGTTAACATGTTTCAGCCTGTTATGGGCCATCTTCAGAACTGGTTGGTGCTGGTCTTTGCGTCTTTTGTGTTTCCTGTGGGGGTGTGTTTGTGTAGTGTAATGTGAAGTTATATTTGTTACTTATTTGTGTTACGTGTAATATTTACGTCATAAAAGATCGAGGTAATGCATTACTTTCTTACTGAATGACGTTTCTACATTGAATATTGCATTTTCCTTGGCAGTGCATAAAGTGATTACTTATTTTTTTTACGTACTGATGTTTTAAAGACTCACTTTACATACTGATAACAGTGGGTAAAATGCAACTTTACATAATATCAATTTTTCTACGTTCTCAAACTTTCTCATATTATTCAGACTGTTTCCTAAGTTTTTGGATGGCAGTCTCATAGTAGAACTATCGCCAAAATTAATTCCCCCCCCCCCACTCGAGAATAATAGGCCTATTATTCCAGTCAGAATTCTTAATTTTATACATTCGTTTGCTACAATGTTACAGAAATTCGCCGCTTCTTTGTAAGGGTCATGCACTACATCAGGAAGAACAATGTACACTTCTGGTGCACAAATGGGAGACCGCCATGTTGTGTCACCTTTCACACCACCTTACTCAGCTGCGTCAAGTGGATGAAAAATTCAACCGACAGTAACACCGAATCGGGATCCAGATAACTACTCGACCATCAACTGCCATCAGATCTACAAAGGATAACAAATTAACATCTTATAATTAAATATATAAGTTTGAAATAATTTGAATTCACAAGAAAACTCTAGTAAAGGTCTTAAAATTTTATTGGCACAAATTTAGATTTTCTACAGTTTGATGAAATGGTGCACTTTCTTACCTTTAACTGCAGGGTTGGAGAGAGATCGCTTTAGCATGGAGATATATAGGCTAATACAATATAAATTTTCTGTTTCATAAACGTTGTAAGAGGCAACAAACCTAAGAATATCTTGCCACATTTATGATATTGGCAAGCATCTTTAATTAACTGTAGTGTCAACTTAAATCACGGATTTGGGGCCACTGACAGTTTTAGGTTTGTCATTTTAAGGTTCCATATTGCCAAATTTTAATTCATGGTGTAGCAATTAGTTTATCAGCGAAAATATAGGCCTAGCCTATGTACAGAATCCATAACGGTTCGAAGTATTCCTTTCGTTGTCAAACTTATTGTTAACCAAATATAGTACATAGAATCTTAAATCTTAAAACATGTCAACTGAAATAAATTATTGAACTTTTACTTAAAGAGATTGCAATAACGCCCAACAGATGGGCGACTGTCTTAACCTTCAAAAGGGATTGATACTTATCTCTCTTTTGCAAAGATGTTCTCATTATTTGGGTTTCTTTCACAGCTCATCTAAATGTTTGAAACCATAAAAAAATTAAACGTAAAGATTTTCGTAAACCATGAGTACATAATATACAGTGTGATTCACGAGAATTTACCGTCACTTACGGAGCTTATTTCCGAAGACATTCTGAGAAAAAAAATGACGTATAATGAAAAATAATGAGATTAGGACACATGTTTGTATGGCATTTTTTGCTCAGAATGTCTTCGGAAATAAGCTCATCAAATGACGGTAAATCCTCGTGAATCACCCTGTGTATAGCTTACCGTAACGTTGAGGATGGACATTAACTTTGAAATAAAAGTGAACTCAAATGAGAAATCCAATGTTTTTCAACATATAAGATTCAAATTTGTTTCAGAGGAGATTAACTATCATATATCGCCAATGCACCAATGTTAAATTGGTTTATTTAATGGTTTATTATCCCAGTTACTACTGAAGATGGTGTAATGAAATTTTTACAAGATAAAGATACAAGTTTTCTGAAAAAAACTGACGCAGGTTTATACGTAAAGAAATACAATAGAGGATATTTTAAATTTTAAAGTAATGCTAATTTAATTTTTTTAAATTTTTATGCAAATCCCCCATTTTCTCAGGAACTATAAAATGAAGGAGGATGAAATTTTAAACACATGTTGATAATAATAAAATAATGAAATTCACCTACAATGAGTGATTTATGTGTGTTAGTTTTATCATAAAAATATTTTACATAAATATTTACAAAATAAAATCAACATTATTTTAAAAGTGAAAACTTTTCTATTTTTTACAACTTGTATTTTTTAATAAATCTGCGTCAATTTTCTCAAAAAGCTTGTATCTTTAGCCTTTAAAAATTTCGGTAAAATATCTTCAGCAGTTTCTCTGGTAATGGGTCATGAAATAAGCAACTTTAACACTGGCGATATAGGGTGACAATCTCCCCTTAAAGCTCACTTCCAGGATCCAAGATGCTACCATATTTTGTTGAGATACTATTGCATGTTTAATCTCTTGTCTTATTAAAACTCGGCTATAAGCTACTCGTATTTTGTTACATGGGTCCTACTATACAGTATCCTGTCGAATATATTAGGTAATTTGGTTTAGTACTTAAAGTAAAGAATTACACGTGTGGGATATAACAATCTACATTGGACCGTCTTCCATTTGACGGATGGAAGATACTATCAGGTATGATGGAGTGATCCAAAATAGATACCTACGGTAACAAGAAACAACAAAATTCTCATTTCTAGGATGAAGAGCTCACGCTCCCTGCAAGGGTCAATAACGTAGCAGTAAAATACGGGTAAAATCTCGACTGCATCGTAATGCTGGCGGAAGAGGCAATACCATCAATACAAATAAATTTATTAGGCCTATAAGTTCTTGAGATGAATATCATTCTCATCTCCAGTATCTTTCGGCATTGCCTTAACATCGGGATGACTGTAAAATAACACGATTACTTTGTCATGCAATTTTACTGATCTACATTTTTGTTGTTTTCTTGACGTAGTAACAAGATTGAGCCCATCTTATGATAAACAATCCGTAACTACGTACGGATCTTCTAGAGAGTTATAGTTAATATGCAATGTGTTTCAATTTTTAAAATGCACTCATAAATAAGTAAACTAGGCCTACATTGTTATCTTAACTAATAGGCCTATATTGGAATAATATTTAAATTACGTTTTGTAACAGATTACTCATTTTGATACTACACTTTCTATCATTTACTACCAATTTTTCATAGACGAATTAATATATTTTTTGCTCGATCATGCCGAAATGTAGTAATTATACACCTGGTAGCAGTCCTTTAATGCATGTCATTAAAGTACACCTATTCATTAAAGTTCGATTATTCTCGGATATGCAATCGAAAGACAACTAGCAAAACGTCACGCAGGCTGGAAATCCAATACTGTCGCAGAAGGTTATGTTTGTTACTATATAATAATTAGCGGTAATTGTAAATAATATTCAAATAAATTCAATTTGTCATCTCGTTTTTCAATGTCGAATTCAATTTCAAGATTATATCAAGTTTACTCTCTAGGTTATATCAAGATCGTCGACATTCGTTGCCCGGAAAAAAATCAATACTTTCGCGTCTGCGCAAATCTCACAATTTACGAGATTGCACAAGGCCAGTTCGCTCCCCAGTCACATAAGAATAAAATTAATACTTATGAATAATTTCAAGTTAGAAATATGGTCGAGCATAAAAAGTCGTATGAAACTTGCCTATAATGGTAATTAAGACGCTCGTATGAAAATTATGTTACTATCATTATAGGCTTGTTGCATAATGTACTATTCTTAAGTGTTGTAAGTTTTATGGATTATTTTTAGGGAGATAATATAAGAACTAGCTATATTTACTCGTATTTTTACGAAGAAATGCATCGATTCTGGTTTCAGAACCATTTTGTCAGATAGCACTTATTTGTAATATGTTTTAATTACAAAATCGCACTCTAACTGTAATTAAAACATTAATTCCTCTATTTAGGTTCTGAGGACAGACTCAGATGTCATTTAAGTAAGTTAATGCTAGACTTAGTTATATTTTATATGGCATTCTTGACATGTACAAAATATTAGTCTATATGATTAAGCATTTCATAAAAAGTATTGAAGTCAAAGGTTTGTTAACATTAGAATTAGATGTTGCTAAAGGCTCTAGTAAAAGTTAACATAATATCTATACTATTTGCAATATACAGGGTGATACTGAAGGAGTTACCGCCACTTAGGAGCATATTTCAGAAGACATTTTGATCAACATATGTCGTATTAACATGGATCCTGTTCTCTATATTTTTAGAGTTACACTAATTTGAAGCTGTAAAAAAAATACCTTTTTTCTTTAGTTTAAGGATAAAAGAATTAGAGAATGAACTATTCAGAAGAATAATTTCTTTAATTGGCCAGTATTCAGAAGCTAAAATTGTATAACTATAAAATTAAATTTTTCTTACGCATTTATCACAATAATTGTTACCAAGCACCAGTGGCGTAGCGTCAATGTAAGCTAAAATGCTCAGCGTCCCCAATTAATAACTCCATAATGAACCTGCAGTTTATGAACAAAATTATTTATTAATTTTAATACAACTTATATGTACATACAATTTACTTAGTCTTACGTTAAAAAGTGTTAAAATTGTTAAAGAAGGTATATACCTTCGACAGACGGCCCATTTCGACGCTATGTCACGTCATCCTCAGTGTATTTTGAACCAATGGTGATCTTGACTCTGCGATGTGCATTTGTCGATGGTAGGGGTGGGGGTGTGTTGTTCCTATGTACACCTTAAATGTTGTGATGCGGCAGCTCAGGATGATTTGTGATGCAGCAGTAAACATAAAGCCTGCACACACCAGCTTCCAATCCCCTCCACAGACTGGTTTCTTTCACGCATTCTTCTGTGTAACTCACCCTGCAGATTTTCTATCCCTTTCTAATTAAACTACCCTAGTCACAAGGCTCGCAAGAAGCTAACTTTGACATTGGAAAGAATTTAGGTTTCCGATTTATCCCTTTGTGAGTTGTGTTCAGTTGATTGTTAGTGTGCAGTGTGACTGAGATATATATTATATATATATATATATATATGGGAGAGTCGGGTAGTATCGGACAGTGCGTTTCTTTCATCTACCACCATATGGTAGTACTTGAATGACATGGTTACGTTTATCTATGCGACATCACAGAAACGTAACCATGTCAATCTGGTACTATCATCGTATGGTAGATGAAAGAAACTCACTGTCCGATGTTACCCGATGTCCGATACTACCCGACTCTCCCCTATATATATATATATATATATATATATATATATATATATAATGAGTGAAATAACAATTCCTGACACTAATTTATGTAGTTAAAAATAATCTTCTGATAAAGATTTTAACGTTGGTTGACGTAATTTTACTAACACTGTATCTATTGACCGTTAATATCGTGATTTCTCTAAATATGACAGGCAGTGAGCTAATGTTAAATTATACGTATGTGTCTATTTGTTAGAGATATGTGTAAACCATGAAATCATATTTTACTTCCATTTGAGGTCATGCTTTATTGGCGTTACTTATGAGGTTCCAATCAATCTTCGGACTACTGACGACATTGACTACTATTTCTTTTAAGACTATATTTTTGCAACACGTTTCCTCATACATGAAACACAACTTGAGTTCGCTTTCCCTGCTTAAAATTTCATGCTAGAACACTGCCAAGCACATCATTCATGTAAATCTTTGCGACTGTACATTAAGATGTAAAATTGAACTGTAAAGAATCAAATTGCTAGTAGTCGTATGATCTATAACAATTGTTGTGATAAATGTACAAGTATAATGTAATTTTAGTTAAAAATTAAGGGGAAAAACCCCCGTACAAAGCAACTAAGGAATTAACAACACATTTTTAGCTTCAGAATATTAACCAATTAAAGAAAGTATACTTCTGAATTGTTCATTCTCTATTTGTAATATTCTTTTACCCTTAAAACTAAAGAAAAAAGGTATTTTTTAACAACTTCAAATTAGTGTAAGTCTGAAAATATTGAGAATAAGACATATGTTTATATGACAGCTTTTGTTCAGAATATCTCCATAAATAAGCTCCATAAGTGTGGGGAACTCCTCGTAAATCACCCTGTATAAGTTATACTTATTGTTGACAGTTGAAACTTAAGTTGTTTATGGTATTAAGCCGTATGTTATGGTGTGTTTCATAACGTATGGATTACTTGGAAGCATCTCATTTTAATTTCATTTTTTTTTTGTAGACATTCACGTAGAATTTATAAACTACAATTGTCTCATACAACATTGAAGCGAAGACCTTTAGAATATGTAGATTGCACTTGTACCAAATCATGTGTATTCATCTCTTACATTATTGTTGATCATGTAGGGCATTATTTGACCCCGATTGGGAGATGGTTTGCTCACTGAGATGTAGGATAAATTACCTATTTCCGTGATAGGTACCTCTAATTCCGTGATAGTTTTTTTTAAATTGAATGTCAGTCAAAGCTTTGCCGTTCTACCATAGCGCCGGACATCTTTCTCGAAAGAGTGCATCTTTCGCCTACTTTTGAGACATCGGTTGAACTTCTTAGCAAGATACCCAATCCGTGACATTCAGTGAAAAAACTTATCACGGAATTAGGCAACTTTACCCTACTTATGCAATTAGGGAATGTAAGTTTAGTAACAAGCGGTTTAGTGTAACGAATAAAAGTGAAGCTAACGAATGATATGGCTTAGTATGGTATAATTCATTTTAAATAATCTCGGAGGCTGTAGTGATATGATGTTGAAGCGTAGTTGATTTACAGTTGTGTGTTACAAAGATTTTTGGGGCAGTCTGGCGTTTGAACACTGTCTGTAGAAGAGATAATCTTAAGAATTACAAGCACAGTTGTCTCGTTCCATACAAAATCTAATTTCAAAAGAATTATTTTACGACACACTGCGCGTCATGTACTACAGTACGATTCAATACGCTTCTTGTACAGTGCCATCAAATGCTGAGTTTTTTTTTCAGTTATCAAATATGTACCGTATTCATCTACACTTAACATAGGCCTACAGTAGGGTAAAGGTGCCTAATTCCTTGATACTCCTAATCACGTGATAAAATTTCAATTGACTGCCATGGAATTGTGGCCTCTGACTTTAAAGTTTCTGAAATTATTAACAGATGCCAGGAGATATCTTCTTTTCAATTCTATTGACTACCCGCCTTTTGAATAGAAGCAGTCGACTGAAGAAGCTTTTGTTCAGTGAAAGGTGGTTGACCAGTAAGTTTTTCTTTCTCTTGTGACCGCTCCTGAAGAAACATTTTATATTTGAGGTAAGAATTAATATAGCATTATAAAAATAATATATTACTGTAGATTATAGTCAACTGAACCAATGTGTATGATTATTTGAACATTATGAGACAATAACAAAGCTACAGGAGCTTTTTCATTTTCGGATTTATTTTCATATTTCTCCTCCTGGCTCACTCGACCAGTGATGCCAACGCCAAATTGTGAAAAATTAATGTCTATGAAAGAAGATAGTTCGTGGAAATAATAATAGAAATAACTTATAGAAAACATCAATTATAATTATAATAAAATTAGGGCATACATTTAACTTAACTACTGCTGTTGTTAGGAATATAAATAATGAGAAATAATTGTGTTATAATTCAATTTATTCAAATTTCATTTTGTATTGAATTTAACTTTCAGTTTATTTGGTTTGCAATATATTAATATGTAATATGTATTCCTGTAGTTACACAAGTATTTTCTATGAAATTTTTCGCTTAGGCCCTTTTTCTATGTTGTAATTTCTTGCTTAATCTATATTAAAACAATATACCGTGACTTTGATGTGTTTTCCAAATACACGTTTGTTTTCTGAGCAGTTAATGAGGATTATTTTAATATCACGGAATTAGGATATCACTCACGGAGTTAGGAAACTACTATCACGGAATTTTGATCCCTGTCACGGATTTAGGAGCCACTGTATAACAATGAAGAATCATATATTATATATCAAACTTGTGAAACTGTTGACACTGAATGTTGTAAAAACTGTAGCTAAAGGTCCAAATAACGTCATTTAGGTGTGATTTGAACATTTTTATTACAATTTTGGTATAAATATAGACTTCATTAAATATGTCACGGAATTAGGCAACTTTACCCTATAACGACTAACGTAAGAGTGGTAATCTGGGACAGTAATATCTGTTCCTCTCTTCGGCTAAGAAGTTGTTTATATATACGATTTTCCCTTGTCTAGTATCGATATATGGTTGTCAAATGCATCTTCTCAGTCGAAGACTAAATGGCGTTACTGTAGCTGGTCTAAATTTCTTTGTGCTTTCTGTAGAATTCGGTCCTGGAGAAATTACAGTATTCTTGGTGTAATCTGTAGCTGACAACACCCACTGGAGTCTTGGTGACGTCGTCTTTGTGGAACATGAGTATTGTCCTTGCAAGTGGTACTGTCCAAATTTCACGAGAGGATCCCTGCGAGGGGAGTATGGTCCTTGCGGGGTAAGAGGAGAGAGTAAGCTAGTAACTCAGCGTTCTTGAAGGAGCAGGTGGATGGGGGTGATGTCATTGGCCGGTTGGGTCAAACAAGGCTCAGTCAATGGCTGGCCGATTCCGTGCTGGGGATAGGTTATAAGAGTGGGGGGGAAACTGGCATTCCTTGCTCAGATCTTCTCGTGAAATACGGACAGTACGTATATCTCCATGGTTATCTATAGCATTGTCAAAACTACTTACGAAACTATGCAATTCGGATCAGGGGCGTATTTTGCGGGCTACCGGGGCTACCGGCGGTAGCCCAAGGAAATTACAAAAGAAAAAGTTTATAATATAACATAATGTAATAATTTTGTATTATTAGTTTTACCATAGTAATTAAAATTAAAGTAATTGTTAGATATATTTTGTGTAATAATAGGGTCAGCGGTAGCCCAAACCCTTTAAGCAGTATACGCCCCTGATTCGGATACTCTAATTCTTGTGTACGAGATACTCACAATGTCCTGCAACCCTCGGTGAAGTATAGTCCGCATTTCACGAGAAGATCCGAGCAAGAAATGCGAGTTTTTTCCGCACTCTTATAACCTATCCCCGACACGGAACTGGCCGGCCTTGTTTGTCCCAGTCGGCCAACGACACCACTCCCATCCACCTGCTCCTTCAAGAACGCTGAGTTACTGGCTTACTCTCTCCTCTTACCCCGCAAGACCATATTCCCCTCGCAGGGATCCTCTCGTGAAATTAGTATGCAGATTCTCCAGAACAAATAATTTCTCCATTCGGCATGTCTTTCGTGCTACACAATGCCTTGGTCGTAACCACCTACTGCTTGAAGTTGATATCAGCTACTGGAAAGGTTTATTTTTAACAATCGCGATTCTAAATAAGTCTAATACTGTCCCTATCAGCAGTGTGGACATTGAAAATATCATCACCTCTTCTGCATTATCCTGTACAGAACTCCCAGATCTGTGTGCAGAAGAGTATAAACTGAAAACAGAAACTTGATACGGATATAGTGTAATGTGTTTGGTGTTCCTTAATCATTGAACGAGTAAAGGGTTCAGTTCATTGATATTGAAACAGCATTGGACCTTTTAATCGAATTGTTTCTTTTCTGCGTACTTGTAAGTATGCTTTTATTTGTTACTCACGTGACCTTTACATCGCGTTTCAGAACATTAAAATGTACAGAATGTACTTTTGTCTACAGATTGTATTGCACTACATACATAAGTCTATTAGTAACATGTATGAGTTTTGAGTAAAATAAATAACACAGTAATACGAAACGAACTGTGGCTTACTTGGTTAAACATTTCAATTAAAGAATGCATAAACCTTTCCTTTCACTTTTCCTGTCTTATTCTGGAATGGAGGAGAAGATATATTGCTTGAGAGATAGACTAATGTGTTTTCTACATTATCACTAAAATATATAATAAGTTAAGTAGACTAGATCATAATAATTATGCACAGAATTTCTGTAAAAATTAACTTCTCGCTGATCTTCTTGAAGAACTTCGGAGCTGTAAGTGACTAGCAAAGTAACTTATTACACTAGGACATCCGCAGAACTTGGAATCCTTGCATGTTTACACTGACTACTGAAGATCTTCGTTCAGGAAAGATGAATCATAAAAGCAAATGACTGCTTATTTTTACTGTTATGAGCTCTATTTCAAATCTTAATAGTTTAATTTAAAATAAGTTAATATATTTTCTTTGTTACATCACTTTTTAAATAATATGTAGTTTATTTGGTGCATGTTTTATGGGCAGGATTCAAAATATTTATCTTTAATAAAAGATTCCTATCATTTTTCGAAATTCGTATATCTTTACTAATTTTCGAAACTCATTTTTTAAGAATTCAGGAAGCTTGTGTTCTGCCTTTGTGTATTTTTTTATTTTAGTAGGTTATTTTACGACGCTTTATCAACATTTTAGGTTATTTAGCCTCTGAATGAGCTGAAGATGAAAATGCCGGTGAAATGAGTCCGGGGGCCAACAGCGAAAGTTACTCAGCATTTGCTCATAGTGGGTTGAGGGAAAACCCTGGAAAAAACCTCAACCAGGTAACGCCATTGTTTATTGGTCAGATGTTTTTCATAAACGTATATATATAGGCCTATATAATTAAAACAACGTAGGAAATTCTTATTAAGCAACTGGGCACAAATAAGTAAATAAATAAGTACATAAGTAAATAAATAAATAGATAAAAAAATAAAAACGTAGGTAAGTAAGTAAATAAGTGGATAAGCAAATGAATAGTAGATGAGTACATAAATAAATAGGTAAGTAAATAAATAAGTATATAAGTAAATAAATAAATATATAAGTAAATAAATAAAAATTTAAGTAAATAAATAAACATATAAGTAAATAAATAAGTGGATAAGTAAATGAATAAGTAGATAAGTAAATAAATAAGTGGATAAGTGTATAAATAAGTGAATAAGTAGGCTAAATAAATAAGTAGATACGTAAATAAATAAATATGTGAGTAAATAAATAAGTGGATAAGTAAATGGATAAGATTTTCATTAACATCTCGAAATTCTGTCTAAGTAGCTCCACGGTATTATTTTGTGGACCGCATATATGACTAATCAGAAAGAAAAGTATATGGAAAGAAAGTAATAAATGTTCTGCAGCAGCAGTTTTCATAACAGGAAACCGTTACGGCCATTTATCGACTGTTCTGCGTCTCTAATCATTTAACGGTCTTCTAAGAAAACACGTTTAAAAGCAGCAGCCATTACAATGGCAATAACGATAAAAAAAAAATGCTCTTGGTGGTGCAGGCGTCATGATGACTTATATTTTCTTGACAGGAGTGTTCCTCAGCTCCGAGCATAGATATTATTTTCAATCTTCCTACTTACTTTTTGGAGGGGCCAAAATCCCTGAATGAAGCTGTACTTTCGATTGGAGATCGATGATAGCGCTGCACGTGGCCTTTGCAGACAGCAAAGTAGAGGGAAGCTATTTAGAAATTGAACTGTTTATCTCTTGGAACCATGTGGAACGTTGAAGTGATCACTGGAGCAGTGTAACACTCTTTGGAACAGTTGGAACAGGTTATATCACGAAACTGTTTCGATACGAAACACATCGAAACAGTTTCAATTGTGAAACGGTTTCAAAAAACTGTTCCAGCTTTTTTACCCATCTCTAGTGCATACAAACATATTGCACGGAACACCCACAAAATGAGTTCATGTAATAGCCTATGTATGATTGAATCTGTAAGTTTTACTTCTAATTAAGAATAACTATGACTAATTATGTCCCCGCGCCGTGGCGTCGTGGTCTAAGGCATCCTGCCTAGGACTCGTGTTACGGAATGCGCGTTGGTTCGAGTCTTCATGGGGGAAGAAATTTTCTCGTGATGCACTTGGGGATCTACGATAGGTAGCAAAATCCGGTTACGCAAACTAGCTATGACGGCTGAGTGGACTCATCGTGCTAACCACACGATACTGTTCTTTCACAATAGCCCTGCCAAGACTCTGGAATTCGCTACCTGCTAGCATCAGGGACTGTCGAAATAAAATTGAATTCAAACGAAAACTTACTAGGCACTTGGTCAGTAATTGATTACTTGTAAATAGTTTCTTTAATCTATCACAAAATATTTCAATATTCAGTAATTTCATCACTATACAATTTTGTTATTCTAGATTTAATTTGTAATTCAGTAAATATAAAATATTCTTTGTTTCTCTATGATACATTATCTAGCTTTAATTATTCAGGTAATCTTTTCGTACTTTGATTTTATTGTAATTGTAAATTTAATACTAACTGTAATATTATTTGTAATTGTAAATTTAATACTAATTGTAATTTTATTGTTGATATTGTAGTTGGAATCTCCTGGTAGAGGGGCAGAGAAGGCCTGACGGCCTTATCTCTACCAGGTTAAATAAATAAATACTACTACTAATACTACTACTACTACTACTACTACTACTACTAATACTACTACTACTACTACTACTACTACTACTACTACTACTACTACTACTACTACTACTACTACTACTACTGTTCTCCAACCAGGAGATTAACCGTGAAAGGAATGTGCTTACTATTGCGTTATCTATTGAAGCGAAGTAGATAGATAATATTACCGTTATAGCGTCAGTTAAAAAAACATGCGCTCTCCTGCGTATGTTATTTCCTCTATGGAGGGATTAAAAGACCAGGAGATTAACCGTGATCTAATTTTGTAATTAGGATAGTATAAATATGTGTGTTTCAGTGTTATCGTTTGTGCTTTGAGAGTTAGTCAATGGAGATGCGTGTACCCACGTGTGTGACCTTATGACATCAACATTCATTCACAGTATTACCCCGCTGCGTCTCATTCCCCTGAGACTTTCTCCTGGTTGGAGTAGGCCTACAGTACCTCCATTCTGGTTGGATGATCGTCCACTTCTGTTTCGGCATGTGGCCCTGAGGTCAGCAGTCGGCTGGCCTGTCTTGGCCCTTCGTGCGCTCGTGGGCCGTAACGCCACAGATTATTATTATTATTATTATTATTATTATTATTATTATTATTATTATTATTTAGAGAGCGACCAAGAATAAGATGGAATTGATGAAATAGAAGAGGATTTGAGAATTCTTAAAGCTAAGAGGTGGAGAAAGAAGGCTGAGGATAGGAAAGAATGGGCTACGACTGTAAAGGACGATAAGGTTCGGAGGACCGTAACGTCCAGGAGTGAGTAGGCCTGAGTAAGTAATTATTGTTCACATCCACAATGACATTCGGCATTGAAACAAATGAACATCCATTTCTACATCATCACTACTGTCTTCGCCGTAAAGCTTGCACGATGATGCTCGGTTAGAAACATTTACTAGACCACGTTTTCATGGAGTATTTCAATAATGAAACTTTCATGAAAACGGGGATTCAAAACGATCTGAGTCTCAAGATCGATACACCTAAAAACTTGGATCTGATCGTATTCAATACGGATTGAGTTGCATGAAAACCCGTATGGTATTCAAAGCGATTTCAATACGCTAAGCGTGTGAACGAACGATCGTCAGTCGATGTGTCAGCTGTTTTACCAAGAGCGAGCGAAATTATGTACAGTATGTTGAAAAGACGTATTATAATACATAATATTTTATGTTTTCCTAAGAGTCTTTATTACCATTCTTCATTAGCAGCCAAAATATTATGTTTTCATGCGCCTCATTAAGCAAACTCAACATTATTTATAGTCTAAACAGGGCACAATTTTCGGTTACGTGAGGCACTCGATTTGAAATAGTTTGTTTACTAGGAGAGGAGACTGCAGAGTAGGATGGGAAATATAAACTGCTGTGACCTGCGTCACCTTATCGTAATCGCTAAGGCGGTCAGTGGCGAATTATTAGGAAATCGCTTGGTTAACGTGAGACTCTCGAAAACTTTTATTCAATTTGGCAAATAATTCGGCAGCTTTAATCATAAACCTCTTTACTGTTTCTCCGTCGCTGAATTGATTTAAATCACAGGCGAGGAATTGCGTAACTAGCCAATAATATTCCATCACGTTGTCTACGTTTATTTTCTTGAATATTCTGGCGTTTATCAAGATTACTTAATAGATTTGCACGTTCTCGACCTAAAATAATTTCAGAAAATCATATTTCGTTTTCTACGCACATTTGATATTTTTTTTATAAATCTCTTTTGGAAATAATACGTACAAACAACATTTAATTCCTCGTACCTTTTAATGCAGCGTGTTTAAGGTATAATGTCGTATTTAGTATGCAAATGTTAAGATCGTAAATTTTCTTCGGAATAGTACGAAAAAATAACATTTAATTTGTCTTACCTTCTAATTCAGCATGTTCTTTATGACATAAGGAATAATGTCGTTGTATATTAAATTTATTAATGCCTAATAGGATTTTCGAGCATAACATACATCGTATGTTCTCCCCCTTCTAAACAGCAAAAAAATCTCTTCCTCCCATTTTTCATGAAATAATCATTTTCTAACGCGTACACACTGCTTTGATAATGCCATTATGCCACCACTGATATTGCTTATGAAACTGATATAGAACCTGCCCACGCCTAGGAGGGGACTGTGAAGTTGATGTCACTCAGAGCGATAAGCTCTGTGAAGGTCAATGAGGCACAAATTTTCAAATGAGGTACGATGCCCAAGTATGCTAAACACATAATATAGCCTATACAGGATGATTCACGAGGATTTACCGTCCTTTACGGAGATTATTTCCGAAGACATTCTGAGCAAAAAATGTCATATAAACATGGGTCCTATTCTCAATATTTACAGAGTTACGTTTCGTTATTGGAACGCATTGCTGCGAACGCGTGAACTTGATCAGCGTGCAGTCAGCAGCCACCGCGAGTGCTACGGAAATCAAAGATAGCCGTATGCAGTGTGATTAAGCGATTTTGGTCCCTACAAAAAGTAAGTAGATAGACTAAGAACGAGTCACTCATCACTACTGGCGGGCTGGGTCACACAGGTCAGGCCGCGCAGTCATAACACCTAACACTTCCTTCTTATCATGTCGCGGTACACTCTGTCTTAAAACACAATATTCTTCCACACGTCCCGTTACTAACCACTACGTCTGTTGACTAAACAATGTCATGATGACTAATATTTTGTCGACAAGAGTGTCCCTCAGCTTCGAGCGTAGATATTATTTTCATTCTTCCTCCTATGTACATTTGCGATTAAATTTCTTTCTTACGACGCAAAACACAGCTCGGTCACTAGCCAAACAACCAAGGACAGGGGCCATTATCGCTGAATCGAGCTGTAGACGTTGAGCGACGAGTGCCGTTCACAAGCGTGCGGCCAAGTGTACTCAAGCGGACGGCGACATTTTTTAAAATGTGTTGTAAACTCTCCAAGAATGTAAATTATGATGAAAAACTGAACTGCAAATAGTTAAGTCGGTGGAAATGGTGTGATTTGTAATAATTGTTGTGATAAGTGCGTAAGAATAATGTAATTTTCTAGTTTACCTTCAAACTAAAGAAAAATAGTAATATGCGTTACAAGAGCGGCATGTTGAAGTTTTCATGTTCGAGGAAAAGTTTGAAAAAGCGAAACGTAGTTGAGCTTTTTTAATTTCCGACAATTGAAAGAAAACATACCGCTCGTGTATCGTACATTATTTTGTTGCGAAGATCGTTTATTACATACCTGAAAGAGGTATTTCTAAATAGTTGCAATGGAATCTCCATCTTGGTTTCTGTTCAATGACGGCAAATTTGTAAAACAAAAATATCTATCTTCAACATTGTTGCTTTAAAATGTTTTCTGTGTCTACTATACTCCAGCAGGCCGTGATATACGTCTGTCTTCCCCCCCCCCCCAATCTATAAATGCGAACTTAAAACAAACGGTAAGGTTATGTAATGATTTAGAGTTTACTTAATTTTTGCAAATATTTAAAAACAATAATTAACAGTGCAATTTAGGTGAAATTGCAGTGGTAAGTTTCCAATTTATAATTATTACTATATTGAACGTCTCTAAAAATAATATGTTAAAAGCCTAAAGCAGTAAAGTCAATATGTCACTTAAACGGTAAGAAGAGGGAAATTGTTATATGTGTTAGGTTGGGAATACTGAATGTGGAATTTTAGACTTTCCGCGGATTGGTTTTGTGCGGAAACCAAGCAAATACGCACGATTTCGCACAAACGTATTTTACAAACAACTTTAAATTAGTGTAACTCTGAAAATATTGACAATAGGAACTATGTTTATATGACATTTTTTGCTCAAAATCTCTTCGGAAACAAGCTCCGTAAAGGACGGTAAATCCTCATGAATCACTCTGTATATTGTTATAATAATAAGTTATGTGTTCAGGGTTTATACCTAAGACCTACATAGTGACCAACATTCTAACATCTCGATGACATGTTAACCAAGATATCTGCTTTCGAAACTTCATCTTCCGTATACAAATAGTTATCAATATATTTCAACAATTGCATTAAATCAGGGATCATATTCAGTACGTCAAACGTATTCAGATCGATTTTAATGCTCCAGGAAAACGTAGTAACCTAAATTATTGTTATATTTTAGTCAACAGAAATTTTATTTTTGGGCGGCTCGGCGTCAGATATTTAACATCAATCAATGCGGTAGCTAACGGACCTAATTATATCAAATTAATCCATCTGCAGTCGACTCAAAACCGACATTGCTATAATGTCGACATGTTCACACTTCTTAATCCTATTGCGGCACTGTTTAATTGGACTATTACACTTTTACTACGTCATTCTACTTTTCACCAATAAAACGATACGAAAGGACGTCTTTCAACCAATCATAGCTGCTTATGGCACAATTTTATCGCGTCCTTAGCATTTATTTAATTTTATCGCTTCCCTAGCATTTGTTTCTTTGTTTGCCAACATTTCAAACTGCACTGGTCTGGACGTCAAAAAACAGAAAATTACAAACCACTCCAGTCGATGCACAGCACTTTCAAATATGACTCGCATTGGCATTCAAGAACAAGAATAAATGAAGATCACTGGTCATAGCTATGCGTTTTCCCTGAAACCCTATTTACAAATAAATGAAGAGCACCATTCGGAAATCCTGAATAAGTTGAGGGATACACCATGTACATCAACGAGTTCACTTCTTCTACGCAGACGTCCAATATAACATCAACTGAACCACCAACCACTAAAACATTCAAATTTAAAAATCTTACTTTCAATAATTGTTCCTTTTAAAATTATTCATGTTTATTTTTTATTTCATCGTCCTTAATTAAAACGTTTCTAACACTTGTTTATATTATTTAGGTTATGTTATAGCTTCTTCAATATGATATTATGGATAGTCACGTATCAGAGATTGTTTAATACTAAGATTTATTGAAAATTATCTGTCAAGTGACGTTGATTACTGGGATCCGGATGATTGAAGTGGAATGCAAAGTTTTTAATAAAAATGAAACTGAATTAACAAAGCCTTCTTGACTAGTAACCGTCCACAGAGTTCAATGAAGATTCCATAGTTGGCACAACTGATAACAAGAAAACAGCTAATCATAACACACTACTGCCATCTAGCGTAATATTTGTAATGTTGAGATGGTACAATAATAGGCCTACATTTAAAGACAGTTGTATTTTCGTAAGTCAATATTTTATTGTATTAGAGTGCTTTATTTCTTCTAATCTTTATATAGACTACTTCTAATCGTGTAATAGTAAATTAAATCCCATTCGAGTTTTGATTTTCTCTAGATAAATCAAAACCTCTAGTGAAATTACTGTTGATAAAACAATTCCATTGTAGAACATCCAAGGAAATTATCAGATTTCTGAACTTCTACTACTTTGATATAACGGCTCCGTACTGTACATAAAACCTGGAGTTCAAGAAGACAAATTTTTACTTCTTTGGCAAGCGTATCCACCATATCGATTTTCAAATCATCTTTTCCACATTTACAGCACGTTTCTTTCATGTTAGTAGGCCTAACGACATGCTGAAAACTTGTTATTATGTACCAACTGAACCACCGGCGTAGCTCAGTCGGCTAAGGCGCTTGCCTGGCTATCCGGAGTTGCGCTCGGCCGCTGGTTCGATCCCCGTTTGGATTCATTACTTGGTTGGATTTTTTCCGAGGTTTTTCTCAAAATTAAGGCGAATGTCAGGTAATATATGGCAAATTCTCTGCCTAATCTCGCCAAATACCATCTCTCTATCACCAATCCCATCGACGGTAAATAACCTAATTGATATAGCGTCGTTAAATAACCAAGTAAAAAATATATAAATTGCGTACGGCAGAGTTGAGTCGTAGGCCTATCTGATACATATGACAACCCTGTCAGCGTCTGTCTGCGTTTCTCGAACATTCGATGTAGATTTTACAACGGGCTTGGCCCTCATTATTTTTTTTTTATTTATGATTGCTTCATAGCAGAAACATGAACAATGCACGTGATCGCAGACCAAAGGTCACCTTGTGTTTCCCCTTCGCCATGTCAGTTAAACTAAACAACTCAAAGTGTCGGGTTTTACGTTTCACGACCATAACGATCGGTCAACTTCGTAGAAAGTATAGTCACAGCCAGAACCGAATAGGAAAGAATAAATTTTTCAATTCACCGTAGAGTCGCTCTCGAGGCAATAAACCAAGTCTTATAATAATAATAATAATAATAATAATAATAATAATAATAATAATAATAATAATAATAATAATAATAATAATAATAATAATAAATAATAATAATAATGACTAAAGCAAGGAGATGTACTATCACCTTTTCTTCTTAATATTGCTGTAAAATATCGCCATTAGAAAAGTCGAGGATAACAGATGGTTTGGAATTGAACGGATTACCTACATCAGCTGCTTGTCTAAGCTGATGAGGTGAAAATGTTAGGAGAAACTCCATAAACTATTAGAGAAAACACGGGAATTTTACTTGAAGTAAAGAGATTGGTTTAGAAGTAAATCCCGAGAAGACAAAGTGTATGATTATGTCTCGTGACCAGAACATAGTATGAAATGGAAATAAGTATAAAAATTGGAAATTTATCCTTTGAAAAGGTTGAAAAGTTCAAACATTTTGGAGCAACAGTAATAAATATAAATAACACTCGGGTGGAAATTAAACGCAGAATAAATATTAGAGTGACTTATTATTAGGTTGAGAAGCTTTTATCATTCAGTCTGCTTTCAAAAATCCTAAAAGTTAGGCTAGAATTTATAAAACAGTTAGACTATAATTAGCTACCGGTTGTTCTGTATGGCTGTGAAACTTGGACTCTCACTTTGAGAGAGGAACATAGGTTAAGGGTATTCGAGAATAAGGTGCTTAGAAAAATATCTGGGGCTAAGAGGGATGAAGCTGCAGGAGAATAGAGAAAGTTACACAACGTAGAACTACACGCATTGTATTCTTCACCTGACATAATTAGGAACATTAAACCCAGACGTTTAAGATGGGCAGGGCATGTAGCGTAGCACGTATGGGCGAATCCAGAAATGCATATAGAGTGTTAGTTGGAAGATAAGAAGGAAAAATACCTTTGGGGAGGTTACTATATTTGTTTAGTTCGTTATTTAACGATGCTGTATCAACTACGAGGTTGCAAATCAAGGTTTCAGGTATAACTCCCTGTAAAGTTGATTTGAATAATTTCGAGGGAAAAATTGTTCCGGAGCCGGGTATCGAGTTCCCGAGTAGCTCAGTGGTAGAGCGTTGGTACGTTAAACCAAAGGTCCCGGGTTCGATACCCGGCTCCGGAACAATTTTTCCCTCGAAATTATTCAACTACGAGGTTATTTAGCGTCGATGAGATTGGTGATAGCGAAATAGTATTTGGCGAGATGAGGCCGAGGATTTGCCATAGATTACCTGGCATTCAGCTTACGGTTGGGGAAAGCCTCGGAAAAAACTCAACCAGATAATCGGCCCAAGCGGGGATCGAATCTGCTCCCGAGAGCAACTTCAGTTCGGCAAGCAAGCGCCTTAACCGACTGGGCCACGTGGGTGGCTAGGATAATATTAAAATGGATTTGAGGAAGATGGGCTATGATGGTAGAGACTGGATTAATCTTGCTCAGGATAGGGACCGATGGCGGACTTATGTGAGGACGGCAATGAACCTCCGGGTTCTCTAAAATTCATAAGTAAGAATGGAAGAGAAGACCTGATGGCCGTAACACCGCCAGAATGAATGAATGAGGGAACAAACATACAAAATAAATAAATGCGTAAATAAATCCATAAATAAATAAATAATAAAATAAAGAAATAACTAAACCAAGAACGGAAGAAACAAACAAAGCAACCAAACAGATAATTAGATATGCATGTAAACAGGTAGATAAATAAATAGGTAAGTAAATATAAGATAAACGAATAAGTGGATAAACGATTAAATGTATAAATAAATGAATTAATGAATTAAATACTATTATAGTCACAATCATGCCATGGTATGAAAGAAAAATTTCACAACCTCGAGCGGGAATCAAACCTGTGACTTCCTGTTCTCCGGTCAGGCGCTCTACCACTGAGCTATCGAGTTCGTCTCACGCCAAAGGCTTGGAATTATCCTTTCATACTGGCGACTCTGTTTTAGAGTACTGTCCATAGCGTCTGATCTAGTCAGCACTGCTTATGGCTGGAAAGAAACTTTACAAATGTAATCTTCATCTTACGATGTTTGGGTGACGTATATACGTCCGTTGATGTGACTTATTAATGAATTAAATACTATTATAGTCACAATCATGCCATGGTATGAAAGAAAAATTTCACAACCTCGAGCGGGAATGGAACCTGCGACTTCCTGTTCTCCGGTCAAGCGCTCTACCACTGAGCTATCGAGTTCGTCTCACGCCAAGGGCTCGGAATTATCCTTTCATACTGGCGACTCTGTTATAGAGTACTGTCCATAGCGTCTGATCTAGTCAGCACTGCTTATGGATGTGAAGAAACTTTACAAATGTAATCTTATAGAAAAATAAATAAGCAATAAATATATGAATAATTAGATAGATGGATGGATGAATGAATTAATGAATGAATGAAAAATAGAGTAAATAGATGAATGAATAAATAAATAAATAAATATGAAACTGATTAGATGGATGAATGAATGAATGAATGAATGAATGAATGAATACATAAAATTAATTCATATATAAATATAATGTAACCGTAGGTAATAAGGCCCACCTAAGGAATAAAACGTTCTTTCTTTGAAATGGAGACGTTTAGCAATTTTTAAATAATGGAATAGCATACTTTTATATTATCCTATAATATTTTACTTCAATTAAATATTCAAACAGACACATAAATGCTGTGAGCAATGAAAATTAACATCATGTCACGGGGCCTTATATCCTGCTGTGACAGATAATAAAGGCCCACAATAAAGATTATAAGTATAGAACACAATTTGGGCATAGGTACAAAGTCTTCAATTTTTTCCTTAGTGAGACCTATAGGCTACATTCATCGCGCACCCAAGATTCACAAGAGACACACACATGTATACCTACAACAATTATCTTCACAGACAGAACACATCCGCGTCCCCTGGATGTTTACAAATCCTGAAGTTGATGGTTAATCCAATGCTCTTTCTGCATTAGGAATTGTCAACCTTTGGTTTGTTTCATTTCTTGCAAAAAAGATAGTGCTTCAAAGTTTGAACTTTATAGTTCAGGGACTTCTATGAACTCGTGGGCGTTTCCACGTATTTATTTCATGGGCCTTATTTCCTGCTCTGTTACTTCGCGCCAATTTTAATTTATGGAGCGCTCATATGCTCATTAGCGAAATTTTCACGGTAGCCCCAAACTTCTTAATGTTTACACAATAACGTGCATTTAATATTATATTAATAACACAGTAAAACGATTAAATATCAACTTAAATTTTGCAAAATTTTATAATGAAAGCAGAAATAATCAGACATAACTTTAATAATCAGACATAACTTTGTTGCCACCAGTCAGCTACAAACAAGAACGAGAATCTAATTTCTTTAGACCTCACTCGAATGCAAGAAGAAATAGGTCTTAAGAGCTGTTGCTCTCTTTTGTAAACTATAATTAATGGCAAAACTATGTAGTGGGCCTTATAACATGCTGGGCCTTAATACCGTCAGGTACCTTGTAAATACACACATAGCTGAATAATAGTACATTATGCAACGAGCTTATAATGATAGTAATTAAGAATCGAGTATGGATATTTATGAAACGAGCGCAAGCGAGTTTCATAATTTTCATACGAGCTTCTTAATCACCATTACAGGCGAGTTTCATACGACTTTTTATGCTCGACCATATTTCTAACTTGAAATTAGGGGTATTCAGATGTATGCATTTTATTTGTAACTGACAAGATCGGAAGTGACCTTGTTCTAGGTCGTGAATTGTGAAATGTGCGCAGACGCGAAAGTATTGATTTTTTCCGAGGAACAATAATGTCATTGATCTTTACGCAGTCCCGTTAAACTTGATAATATTATAATATTATAACCTTGATTATTGAATTCGACATTGAAAAACGAGATGACAAATTGAATTTATTTGAATATTATTTACAATTAACGCTAATTATTATAGTAACAGAACATAACCTTCTGCGACAGTATTGGATTTCCAGCCTCCGTGACTTTTCGCTAATTCTCTTTCGATTGCATATCCGAGAATAATCGATACTTGCGGTTTTATAACGGTAGAAAGCTGACCTGTCATTGGCTGAACAGTTGTAACCTGAGTCGTCATTGGCTGAAAGACCTGACCTTTAATGAGTAGGTGTACTTTAATGACATGCATTAAAGGTCTGCTACCAGGTGTATAATTACTACATTTCGGCATGGTCGAGCATAAATAAATAAACCAAGAGATAAGCAACAAAAAAAGCAAAGGGAACACAGATAAATAGGTATATACATAAATAGGTAGGTAAATAGGGCTACATAGATAAATGAATAAATTAATAAATAGGCCTAGATAGAAGAATAAATAGAAAAATAAATGCATAATAAACATAGGCCTATGAATAATTAGATAAATGAATAAATATTCTAAATAAATGAATGGATAAATAAATACATAAATAGGCCTAATATAGGTTATATGTAAATAAATATAAATAAACAAACAAACAAATAAATAAACAATAAATAAATAAATTTCTCAGTTCTTCCCCACCTTTCTCGTTTGTGCGCGATATTCAATTTCCCAAGCAATGTCGGACTTCCTCTTTCCTCCGCTATAAGTGGTACCAGACCAGGTCGTTAATGAACGGTGTCTTGGTGTGAGAAAAATGTCTGCAATTTACTTGCCCTCTCTTCTCTTGGGGAAACGAAGCTACCAGAACAATGCTCGTTACGTAATCTATACTTCTTATTTCTGCTCTTGAAGAGAGATAAAACATAGAAATATCTCACGACGCAGTACGGCGTATGAAGGGCAAGGAAGTACAGAGTTTGGCATATCGCTCAAAAAAAAAAAGATTGACCTAGGAAGAAGGTGGTGGTGATGCGATCTACCCCACGTTCACCGCATTGAAATAACGGTTAGTATGTCTGACCGTGAAACGAGCCGACCCGAGTTCATCTAGGTTGCGACAAGTCACCTGGTTGAGGTCTTTTTCCCGAGGTTTTCCCCTCAACCAAATGAAGCAGAATTTCTCGGTAACTTTCCGCGTCATCATAATTACATTTCCCGTCTTTTATCATCATCTTTGCTTCCCCCCCTCCCCAATATTTCGGGTTTGTATCCGATGTAGAGTCGACTGCGGGCCGCCACAGAAATTCGACCCCGTGATATGTGGTCGCTAGTTGCTGGTGGTAGTGTTATGTACCATGGACTGCTCTGTGACTCATGGTAGCTGGTGGAACCGGGATTGAGAGACCACGGTAATGCCTACGTGGTAGTCTAAGGTAAAAGGGATTCTGTAGATTATAGGGGAGTTTGGGGGCTTATTATTATTACCCGCAGGGGGGCTTCAGGCCATGCACACCATACCATTTCGGGTACTACAATGGGTCCATCCAAGCGGCCTACATGCGTACGTGGACAGTCCCAAGCTCTTGCCCTCAATAGATAAATAGACCTACCCCACGATTCGGCCTCTTTATCTACCAGAAGTGAGCCACCGGCGTAGCTCGGTCGGTTAAGGCGGGTTCGATTCCCGCTTGGGCTGTTTACCTGGTTGGGTTTTTTCCGAGGTTTTCCCCAACGGTAAGGATGAGAAATGACTTTATTCTACTGCCACTCTAAGCCATTTTAAGTCAGTTGTGTAGTGAAACAATAAATGTAAGCCTTTACATGGAAATTAGGAAACTGCCGAAGAACTGGTAGCGTTTTCCCCACTGACCAAATACAATGCCAAAGCGGATCGCTGGCTGCATGTGGCCTATATGGTATTTATTTTCATTCATTCATTCATATTTATTTATTTATTCATCCATCTATTTAGGGGAGAGTCTGGTAGTATCGGACATCGGATAGTATTGGACAGTGCGTTTTTTTTTATCTATCAGCATATGGTAGTACCTGAATGACATGGTTACGTTTCTCTATGCGACATCACAGAAACGTAACCATGTCAATCAGGTACTATCATCGTGTGGTAGATGAAAGAAACTCACTGTCCGATATTACCCGATGTCCGATACTACCCGACTCTCCCCTACTGTATTTTTTATTCATTCATCCATCTAATTATTTATATATTTATTGCTTATTTATCTGTCTATTTAGGCCTATTAATTTATCTATTTATACATTTTCTCGTTTATCTACTAATTCGTTTATCTTTTATGTATTTACCTATTTACTTATCTACCTGTTTACGTGCATACCTATTTACCTTTTGGTTTCTTTGTTTGTTTCTTCAAAGTTGTGGCGGTTCGACATCTTTTATTAAAGTATACTTAATTCAAAGTCATGTAGTTACAAGCTGAAATTTGGCAATAGGGAAAGACAAGATGACAACATGAACCGATTGCTTTAGGCAGTCTTTCACAATCTAACAGCTCAGCCAGGGAAATAGTTAATCCTGGAAATTCTACACATTCATCGTGCTCTCAACATTCAGAAGAGACACACACATGCATATCTACAATAATTTTCTTCGCAGACAGAACACATCCGCGTACCCTGGATGTTTACAAATCCTGAAGTTGATGGTTCATCCAATGCTCCTTCTGCATTAGGAATTATCAGCCTTTGGTTTGTTTCATTTATTGCAAAAAAGATAGTGCTTCAGAGTTTGAACTTTGATGAGCTAGTAGGGGAAAAGTGGAAGGGGTCGTGGGCGGAGCTTCTACGTTCGCTATATTGCGATTTGCCTCGTAAGGCAAATGTCAGGTAATCTATGACGAATCCTCGGCCTCATCTCGCTGTCACCAATTCCATCGACGCTAAATAACCTCGTAGTTTATACAGCGTTGTTAAATAACCGAGTAAAACAAACAAAAAAATCTACCAGGAGTCGGATTGAATTTGGAAGGAACCTACGATCACCCCGAAGTCTGCTGGGAAGTTATGAGGAAACCCGTCAGAATCTAGAACCTTCCAATCCGCAATCTGTTTTCTAACACTGAATTACTACGTCCCCTCTTTGGCAGTAAGGAATAATTTTGAGGGGCTTAATCATTTGACTGTCAATAGCGTTTTTTAATAAATATCAATACTTTTGTGAACTTCGCAAATTCAGTTTTTGTAGTTCCACGCCTTTTCTTTGTTTGCTACGTGTAAGCAAAAAAGTAAAACAGAACTAGCAGGGGAAAAAAAAGTAATAAAAGTTCTGTCCAGTTTTCAGACAAAGGAATCGTAACTCCGCCCTTTTCTCGAATGTTCTGACCAACAAAGGAATCGTTACTCCGCCCATTTCTCGAATGTTCTGACCAATCACATTCAAAAGTAGCTGCCATTGGTCAAGTAGGCGCACTGCGCAATAAGCTAGGAAAACAAAGGACTGACAAAAGTATATAAAGAGCTGGACAGCTACAGCCGGTGCACATCCAGCGAGACGCCGAGGCACTGGTAGCAGTCGAAGACCCGAGCTGGAAAGAAGGAGGGAGGAAAGAAGACAAGAACTCTCCAGCGAGTTGCAAGGTATGATTGTGCGCTGTATTATCTATTATACTAATTTACATTTTGAATTAAGTAACGTATTTTTGCTTAAAAGTAATATCTACAAAACGCAAATTGCATTAATTTGTGTTCGTAATGCAATAAATTTTCAAGTATTTAATTCAGTTACTTTGAACATGTTGCCCACATCAATCTTCAACAAAAGGATCTTTCTTTTATACTTGAGACATGCTACTCTAGATCTTTAGCAAAGTCTATATATAAAAAATTGACTAACTTTGAAACATTTCCGCTAGTTCTCAATAGGTGGCACCATTATTGAGACAGTTAAGTGCCAGAGAAAATGAGTATGTAGATTAAGCATTGATTATCATCACAATTGACAATATCAGCGGTTTCCAGCTAAACCCAGTGTTGTTTTGCAATCAGTTGAGTGGGATGAAAAATTGAATTCCTTAATGTGGGAATATTTATCTACAATTGGCAACAGTGACTTATTTTCGACATCTAGGCCTCTTCCTAGAAACAATAACTAAAGAATCCACATTTACACCAACAAATTATCGACCACTATCGATTAATCGGATCAGATATCTATTACCGTCAGTGTACCTATATTTTTCATTCCTAACTGTTGCGATTTACGTCTGTAATTCGTGTTTTTAATATGTTTTATCTTTTTTTTTATTGTATTTGAAATTGTATTTATTTATCACAGATGCCACTGGAGCAAAAGAAAGTTGTCTTCTTTGGTGTAGGTTTTCTGGAGATTTACCTTTGCATTTTTCTCTGTATTTTTGTGTGTATCTTTGTGGCAGATAAGACCTGATAACTTTACCTCCGCCAGTTTAATAAAAAAAGTATTCAAAGTAACTTTTCACTCCTACGTCTTTATTAGCGATAATTTTTTCTTCATATTTAGTCTCATTTTTTTAACTTGTTGGATAGTAAAATGTAGCTACTTTCCAAATGGCTGATACCCACTCGGGAACGATATTAGATGAGAAGTCTTCATTTTGTAGGCTACCTTCGTTCTCTTACATCATTGTAACGACTTCTATGTCCTGTTCCAGAGATTCGCAGCATGCAGTTCTCCAGGTAGCAGTACGGCCACAGTCGCTGTACACAAGACGTCCCACGGAAATGCGTCTCCTAACAGACCATCTGGCTCAACCTCATCAACTGGATGAAGAATTCAACCCACAGTAACATCGTGTCGGCATCCAGACTATCATCAACCATCAGAACTACAAAGGATGAGAAATGAATTTATTTTATATGCATGTGGCCTATATGGTTTCTAATTTAAATTGATAAGGAAACTGTTCAAATACTCTTCAAGCTTCATTGGCACAATTTTAAAGTTTCCTAATTTCCATGTAAAGGCTTACATTTATTGTTGATTTAAAATGGCTTAGAGTGGAATCAATTCATACGCCCACAATATAGTTCTGTCATTCACAAAATTTAGTAAACTTGATCTTTACTGTAAATAATTATGGCCGCCAGCTATCCGCTTTGGCATTGTATTTGGTCAGTAGGGAAAACGCCAGCAGTTCTTCGGCGACATAATTATTTACCGTAAATTCCAAGCTTACCCAAAATTTTCATTACATTGATACGTATTTCCAGGATTAACTATTTCCCTGTCTGAACTGTGAGATTGTGAGAGACTGCCTAAAAGCGCTGGATTCACGTTGTCATCTCGACTTTCCCTATTGCCAAATTTCAGCTTGTACTACATGACTTTGCATTAAGTAGGCCTATACTTGTAAAAGATGTCGAACCGCCACAACTTCGAGAAACTTTCATTTATTACTGCATGCATTTTAGTCAAATAATGTGTTATTTTTTTCAAACATGTTAACTGGAAACGAAGTTTATTAAAAAGATTAATTGAAACATATCGCGAGGTCATCTACCAGACCGAGAAACGATAGGCTGTTATAATATTCGAAACTACGTCCTGTAATGTTCTTCTTGACAGAAATTGACCTTACATGCTTTTCTTTTATACCTCATGAAATTGTCCGAGACTGTCAGGAAAACGAAAATTAAACACATACTTCATGCTAACCGTTAGACATGATGTGCACTTTGCAATATAACCTATTCTCTATGAAGAATACGACTTCCACATGTAGATTTAAACTCTAATGAAAAGTCCAAAGTTTTCCCACAATTTATGGAAATATAATAATCCATTTTAAATTTATTTCCCTGAAAATGCTATTAAATTGATGAAAATATTCTAGGCTAACCTGTGTCTAGCCCTTTTATTGCTCAATTTAAGTAAATTACATGGAATATTTCAAATTTCACACTTTTGATTTAGTGTTCAATATAACTCACGTGAGACCTTGAAAACTATAGGTATCGTGCGCGTCTCCCATATAATACGTGGGGAATCCCAATAGATGGAAAGTGTGAATAGGTTTGCTCTCTGATCAAAAATATGTTAGACTATAGACTACGTCTGAAGAAGAACAGTACCGATAAAGATCTTGACAGAAGCATAATGATGACGTAGAAGATCATATCTATTAGATTTGTGCCTGCAGCAGTTTCCAGTGGTTTCAATGAGCATGCGCACTTCAATTTTATACGATGTAAAGTCGATGTGCGGATGCTCATGACGGTTTCAAACCGTCGAAAACTACAGCAGAAACAAACTTACTTATTACCAATTGTAAACTTAACCTACTGCATCTATCTTAGAAAGCATGTTGAAATGTTCAGATAGTCAATATAATATGATATAATATAATATTGTTTTATTAATTCAGTCTAATTGACATATCACAAATATAAAAAGTCAATGACACTTACAGATGTAAGTGATCATTGTGTACTATACATATATATAAAAAAATTAAAAATTAAGCAAACGTTTTCGCCCTTCGGGCATCATCAGGCTTTTTTTTTACATACAATATCTTGTACATTTTGTCTGTTATTGTGGAACGGATAATTAATCACAACCTTTTTAATAATGAAAATAATAACTATTTAAAATTGACTTATGGTAATTAACAATCTAAAATTAATGTACAGATATGAAAATTTAATACATACGGTAATAATAATTGTGCAGCCACAATTTTATATCATTATTATGTATTAAATTTTCATATCTGTACATTAATTTCAGATTGTTAATTACCATAAGTCAATTTTAAATAGTTATTATTTTCATTATTAAAAAGGTTGTGATTAATCATTCGTTCCACAATAAGAGACAAAATGTGCAAGATATTGTAGGCCTATGTAAAAAGCCTGATGATGTCCGAAGGGCGAAAACGTTTGCTTAATTTTTAATTTTTTTATATTTGTATAGTACACAATGATCACTTACATGGGTAAGTGTCATTGTCTTTTTCTATTTGTGATGTCAATTAGACTGAATTAATTATTATATTATATTATATTATATTATATTATATTATATTATATTATATCCTACTGCATCTACTCTGGTGCCTAATATCCTCCGATAAAATTGCCACTCATAATGATTTATGACAAATTTCTCGCGTATAAAATATTACCTGTCGAAACACTAAAATATCCAGACCTTTTTAGATTCTGCGTTAGGTATTACATTTGTTACACTGTACTTTCCAGGCGGATGGGACAAATCCCTTCGTTCCCCGACATTAAAACTGACAGAATATGACCTCGTCACCCGATAACCTATATTTATGTCACACAGGCTTGAGTGTGTTGGTATTCCAGTAAGGCTATTCTCCTACTTACGAATTCCACCTGTTTCAGTCGACAAATCTGGGAGGACAAAGAAATTTAAAGGTAATCTGAACCTTGCTTCTCCAGAAGAAATGACGTAGAGTTAAGGAATTTATCTTCCATCTCGCTACTGTTGCCATATCTGTGGACTCTTTAAACATATTTCGCATCAAATATTTCGACTTAAAAACACATTTTCCAGTAGTAAAATTCTGGCCATCCTATGGCTAAATGTTACATGGAGTTCACTCTAAAATGTTTTACCTTCGGCATAGATCTATTTCTTCTTCTTTTCCATCATGTGAAACGCAAGCTGTAACGAAGGTTTGGTAACTCGAATAGATAAGAAATTTTCAGAAAATTTATAGATAAATGATAGTTTTTCATTCTTTATATATTCCATACATTTCCGAATCATCTATGCATCAATATTATTCGTCGCTGTTTGACCGTTCTGAACACCGACAATGTATATCGATTGTGCAGTATCCTGTGAATGCACAATCCATATCTTTGCATCATAATTGTAAGCTCCTCAGACATCGCTTTCTTCTTCAAATTCTAAATACTTAAATGCTAAGCAGGATGGGGAAGAATATTGTGCGAAACATTTGGACAAACACGCTAGTCTTCTTAATAAACTCAGAACATCGTTCTTGAAATACCTCTTGTTTGATGAAGCTAAATGCTAAGCAGGATGGGGAAGAATATTGTGCGAAACATTTGGACAAACACGCTAGTCTTCTTAATAAACTCAGAACATCGTTCTTGAAATACCTCTTGTTTGATGAAGCTAATATCTTCGGACTCAGCTTCGCTTGAAAACCACAGAACATATGCCCAATTATTGATTTCAAATTATCTCATAATTGACTCAATATTGGATATTCTTCTGGTGGTTCTTGGAAGATCACCTCCAGGTCTGATATTTTGTTACAGTATTCATATAGTTGTGTAGGAATTGCATATGACACAAGTTTAAATGTGCTACCTTCGTCATTTTTGTTCTCCTGGTTTTTAATGAAATACCAAGTTAAGGGACTGGTTCTTGCCCTCTTTGGGGGAAAAATAAGAGTAAATAGCCATCCAACATTTCAGTCAATCAGTTGCTTCATGGCAATCAGATCATGAATGTTGTGATTCATTGTGAAACAGAGAGACATTTTTCTGTTAAAAGGATTCAAAAACCATTTCCTGTCCTGTGTTTTCGTAACTCGGGGGGAAAATTTATATACACGGTTTGAAACTAGATTTCCTATATTGCCTTAAAAATTTGCACGAATTGTTAGATATTCTGTGCATAGCATGGCGATTAGTACTTTCTTGACCAATATTGTCATTTATTGGTTTAAAATGTTTGCAGATGTAATTGTTACTACATTACTAACTGATGGATTATGTGCACTGAAACCCCAATTATAACTTCCTTGATTAGGTTCTTGAAATAGCAAACATACTCTATCAAATTTGGTGTTTAATTTTTCAACAGTCTGATGACCAAAATCCAAAAGTTCGTCCATCCCCCCCCCCCTCACAAAAGAAATCGCCCCAGTAAGAAAACATTTTGTGTTTCCCTTTTTCGAACCATCATTTGTAATCGAAATGAATGTTTTGTCTTTATTTAAATCTTTGAATAACAATTCAACACAATGTACAGCTACAATATTATGAACAAGATTTCACATTTTTCTGGGTGTAATGCACTTTGTGACTTACAGTAGTTTTGAATCTTTAAATAGAAAAATGCCAATTACATAGCACAGTCTATGGAAAGTTCTGATGTATAGCTTAGTAGTGGGATGATTGTTCATCTACGGTTGAGGTGTCATCTGCAACAGATTTTTCAAAAGAAAGTAAGATATTAATCTTAACTTCTGTTTCTTGTCGACACTAGAGTTTCTTTTTGTCTCGCTGCTTCATAATGCTTCCTATTCCACCAATATCTTCAGTTCTAATGGAAAAAACTGTCCTGTCGGACAGAGAACACGTTTTTCCGTTCTCTTATCATCGCACTTGGGAAGAAGATTCTCAAAGTAGTCTTCTCTTAATTATTACGTTCAATTTGTCTTTGAACCATACCACTCCTTTTCACTGTCACAGTACCATTGTCTTCAATCATTTTCACATCACTCCTTAACTAAACTCAACATGTTACTTGTGCTATGTAGACCTACTATAGAAAGTACAGTCTAATTGATGTAGGGAACATTTCATGTGAAGTCACACAAAAACAACTGTGTAATTCCTCGAATATACACGATTAATCGTAAGTAATGTCATTAATTTCAGGAAGTTAATCTTTGAAAGATTTCAAACAAAAAAGTTAAATGCAATTTTCCTCTCTTTTGCTTCCTTTTCGAGATAAAAATTGTTTTATATGAAACATTTCATAATGTGTTTTGCGAAACCTATTCATTTAATCCCTAAAAAAGTTAAATGCAATTTTCCTCTCTTTTGCTTCCTTTTCGAGATAAAAATTGTTTTATATGAAACATTTCATAATGTGTTTTGCGAAACCTATTCATTTAATCCCTAATTTGCTCGGTCAATTTCAGAGACCAGTAGAATATGATAAATTATTGAAAGAACTTCAGTTTTGTCCTTTAAACGTGCAGGAATTTGATCCGAACAAGTGTAATATTTTGATCTGCAAAGGAATTTTAACTAATGGACTGAAACGAGAACAAACTTCACACAACAAATTACCTCCTACCTCTCTATATTTTTTAGAAATTACACAGTTGTAAGCTTCTTTCGTGACCAATTTCACGTGGAATGTCCCGTATGTGTGTTTGCTTTTCTTCGCGTAAACTTTATTCCCAAAATCTCAAGCTTACGAATAAGTTATATAATTTCTTTCAATATAGTCCGCCGAGTTAGTTACGAATAAGTTATATAATTTTTTTCAATATAGTCCGCCGAGTTAGCTCTGTGGCAGCGTGTCTGTTTACAGATTAGCCCGCCCGGGTTCGATTCCCGGTGGGGTCAGAAATTGTAATATAAAACTTCTAACTCGGGACTAGGAGAGATGGCGGTGCACAACTTCAAATCACTAGATTGTGCACCAATATGCGTGGGTTAAATCACAAATCTCTCCGCAGTGCATATGAAGAGAAGATATATGTCACTGTTGATAGTCATTCGTCCATAGGATGGGGATAATTCTTAGGGAAAACTCTTACCGTTAACGCCGAGAAATTTCTACCTAAAATTATAACATAAATAAAGTGGCTGGCTCCTGATTTTTTTTTTTTTTTTTTGTCTATCCTTATTAACCTGCTCTAACATAAATACTTCCCTATTGTTGTTATTATAACCAAGTGTTGTTTTGTACATGAGTACTATTCCTATTGATCACCGACTTATATTCACAAGTACATGAATAAACAAATGAGATGTAAACACATAATACCGGAGCCTGCGGGAAGACTACTGAAGTGTAGCGTGAACTGTTGACTCGCAACTTGATCTCCGTATCAAGCGAAGCTAGTATGATCGATGTACACCTAACTTGTATTCATACTAACCAAACGCATGACACTAATTATGATGGAAAACTTTTTTTAATATGTTCCTTATATCATCACTTGGCTTACGTCATGGCCTGTGGATGTTTGTAGAGTAGTTTAAGCTAAAGAGTGTAGATATAAAAAGTGAAGGACTAAAAAAATACAATATTTAATAATATACACAAGATTAAATGTACTTCATTTTTGTGTGACGTATATATTGTAAACTATAATCAAGTTATCATTAGCCACAATTATGACAGAGGTGAACAATTTAGCATTAACCATCAGAGTAAAAGAAGATTTATATAAATCTAAAGAAAAAGAAGTAAAAAAATTGAAGTGAAAGCATACATTTAGAAAAAAAAATTGTCTAAGAGAAGATAACATTGAAAAGTGCAATAATGTCGGTGCAACAAAATGCGTTCTCTGTCCCACAGGTTAGTTTCTTGTATTAAAACAGGATGATCTGGTGCTGTTCCAAAGCATAATTATGAAAGAAGAGAAATACAAACTAGCAGTGTTGGCAGTAAAAAAATTCAAGCTATAAATAATATCCTTAACATCAATGATTCGTATGTTGAAAGCAACCGATGAGGTTGATGGACTATCATTCGTCTATCATTCTTGACAAATCTATTCTGCATATTGCGTCATAAAATTTGCGAGTTCAGTAGTTAAACATCCAAACTAAGTAACTAGCTCAATTCAGGCACAAGGAATGTGAAATGCTTGTTGAAAATGTTCTGGCCCTACATTCTGTCGAAATGTTATTCAAAGACTTAAACGATTACAAAACACTCATCTCGGTTGCAGATCAAATTTCGAAAAAAGAAATCATTAAATATCTTATTGTGGTGAATTATGTTTGTGTGATAGAATATTGTGATGGAAGGACTTCTCAACTTTGGTCGTCGAACTGTTGAAAGATTAGTCTCAAGATTGATGGAGTAAGTTTATTATTATAAGACTGTAATCTAAGAGGATATAATATCTAGAATTTCGGTGCACATAATCCATCTGTTAGTTATGCACTAACAATTCCAAGTGGAAATACTTTGAATCTCTAAATGATATTATTGTGCAAAGAAATACTAATCGCCATCATATAAACAACATGACTGAGAATTAATCCGAATTTGAATGCCATGTAATGAGTCTAGTTGTAAACCATGTATATGAATTTTCCTCGCAGTTGCGAAAACACAGAACATGAAATGTTTTTTGAATTCATTGAACCGAAGAATATCTCTCTGTTGCACCATGTATCACAACCCTCATGGTCTCATAGTCCGGAAGGAACCCATTAGTTGGAAGTCTAATGGCTATTAAATCATTTTTCCCAAGGAGGGCAAGAACCAGTCCCTTAACTTGGTATTATATTAAAAACAGGAGAACAAAGATGACGAAGGTAACACATTTAAACTGATGTGTCATATGCAATTCCTACACAACTATATGAATACTGTACCAAAGAATATCAGATCTGGAAGTGATTTCCAAGGAACCAGGAGATGAATATGGAATATTGAGTCAATTAGGTACGAGTTAATCTGAATCAATAATTCGGAATATGTCCTATGGTCGTCAAGTAAATCCGAGTTCAAGGATATGACTTCATCAAACAAGAAGATTTTCAAGACCGATGGTCTGAGTTTACTGAGATGACTAGTCTATTTGTTCAAATGCTTTGCATAATATTCATTGCCCACGTGCTTCAGGATTCATTATTTGATACTCTATTTGAAGAAAGGATGACATCAAAAGTAACTAATACCAGTATAATGTACAAGGAAATGCACTTACAACTGATGGAGATATGTCATAAATCCTCAGTGCTGTGTACTGTTACACAGGGACGAAATGAAAGGAATGTACGTTCTATGAGTGCCGATAGACGAGACTACTGATATTCGGGTCCTTTCCAATGGACAGAATATACTGGATGCTCTGAATTTGAATAGACGCCCACAACAAAGTTGTAACCAGCCAATACAAAATTATTTTTAAAAATGTAGAAAAACACATTATACTGTAGATACTTTTAAATTTTTAGATCAAGTTTGACAATCAGACATGTGTTTTGATTTTTTACGAGTACAAGCATTACACTTGGGGCAGCATTAACAAATATGATTCACGAAAAGTTCTACTGATGAGAAATGAGGGTTACAACCTTGATATGTTGGGCTATGCATATCTAAATGGTTAGTCGAGTGTTTTATATCTATCAAACAGATATCATCAACAGCACAGATTATATGAAATTAACATAGCCTAAAGATAAGAAATAATCATCTTTATAACAAATGCAGTAAGCCAAACGTTTGAATAGGGAACAAAATGAACGAATTTTTCCCTTATAGTATGCGCTGAACAAACCTTCCTCATGCTCTTCATCGCAATTTGGAAGAAGTAATTAGACTGGTTTCGTTACGATATATCAGTTAGGTTAGTAACCTAATGTAAAGAATTCTTGTTTAGGATTCTCGTATGTATTTATTTGCACTTCAAGTCGGCAGACAACTGATAGAAGCCACCGGCGTAGATCGGTCGACTAAAGCGCGTGCCTGCCGATTCGGAGTTGTGCTCGGGCCCGGGTTCGATTTCCGCTTCACTGATTACCACGTTGGGTATATTTCCAAGGTTTCCCCCTGCAGAAAAAGCGAATGGTACGTAATATATGTCGAATCCTCATCCTCATCTCGCCAAATAACATTTCGCTATCACATATTCCATCGAAGCCAAATAACTGGTAGTTGATACAGCTTCGTTAAATAACAAAAAAACACCCGGTGGCAGAGTTAATTTCATTACACAGAATGATTACAATTAATAATTACAGTTGAAATAACCTAATTAATAGGTGAAAAATTGGGTTCACTTATTAATTACGTTATGTGAACTATTATTATTATTATTATTATTAGTAGTAGTAGTAGTAGTAGTAATTTTATATATATATTCCCTAATTGAGATTCTAGCGCATATGTACACGGATTATTATCAGGCGTAATACTCGTACAACGCCTCACAGAACAAATGATGCAGAGTTGAGGAATTTATCTCCCATTTCGCTACTCTTGCCAGTTCTGTGGACTTTCTAAGCATATATCGTATCACTCATTTCTACTCAAAAACACATTTTCCAGTAGTAAGAAACCTGGTCTTCATACAGCTAAATGTTATTCGAGTTCATCTAAAATATTTCACCTTCAGGGTAGATCTATCTTTTTTCTCGCTCCAGGCGCTTTCCATATTGTGAAACACATTGCAACGAAGATTTGCTAACTAGAAAGGATAAGAAATTCTCAGAAAATTTAAAGAAAAATGATGGTGTTTCATTCTCTATATATTCCACACATTTCCGATTCACTGGTGCATCAATTTTTTTCGTTCCAGTGTGACCGTTTTGAACATTGTACATTCATAGCATATTGAACAATCGATATAAACTGTCAATCCATATCTTTGCATGACAACTGTAAGCTCCTCAGGTATCGCTTTCTTCTTGAAGTTCAGAATAGTGAAAAGCGAAGCAGAATGGGGAAGAATATTGTGCAAAGCATTTGGACAAACTCGCTAGTCTTCTTAGTAAACTTAGAACATCGTTCTAGAAATACTTCTTGTTTGATGAAGCTAGTATCTTCAGACTCAGCTTCACTTGAAATCCATAGAACAAATGCCCAATTATTGACTTGAGATTACCTCGTAATTGACTGAATATTCCATGTTCTTCTGGTGGTTCTTTGGAAATCGCCTCCAGTTCTGATATTGTTTTGTTACAGTATTCATATAGTTGTGTAGGAATTGCATATGACGCAAGTTTAAATGTGCTACCTTCGTCATCATTTTTGTTCTCCTGTTTTTTAATGAAATACCAAGTTAAGGGACTGGTTCTTGCCCTCTTTGGGGGAAATATAAGACTAAATAGCCATACAAAATTCCAATCAATCTGTTGCTTCAGGGCAATCAGATCATGAACGTTGTGATTCATTGTGAAACAGAGAGACATTTTTCTGTTCAAAGAATTCAAAAAACATTTCATGTCCTGTGTTTTCGTAAAAGGGAGGAAAATTCATATTTATGGTTTAAACCTAGATTTCCTATATTGCATTAAAAATTTACATGTCATGTTGTGTATAGGATGAAGATTAGTACTTCTTTGCCCGATATTATTATTTATAGATTTAAAATGTTAGCAGATGGAATTCTTACTACACAATCAACTGATTGATTAAGTGCACCGAAACCCCAATTATAACCTCCTAGATTTCTTTCTTGAAATAGTAAACATACTCTATCAAACTTGGTGTCTAATTTTCAACAGTCTGATGACCAAAATCCAAAAGTTCTTCTTTTTCCCCACGAAACAAAATCGCCACAATAAGACAACACGTAGTGTTTCCATTTTTCTAAGCATCATCTGTCTTTATTTAAATCTTTGAATAACTGTTCAACAGAATGTACAGCCAGAATAATATGAACAACTTTTTCTGGCTGTAATGCACCTTGTGACATAGTTTAGAATCTTTAAATACACAAATGCCAATTGCATAGCGTAGTCTATGGAAAGCTTAGTAGTGGGATGATTGTTCATCTACGGTTGCTGTGTCTTCTGCAACGGATTTTTCAAAGAAAAGAAAAATATTAATCTTAACTTGTGTTTCTTGCCGACAATATGAGTTTATTTTCCTCTCGCTGCTTCATAATGCTTCCTATGCCTCCAATAGGCCTATCTTCAGTTCTAACGGAAGAAACTGCCCTGTCGGACAGAGAACACTTTTTCCCGTTCTGTCATCATCACACTTGGGCAGAAGGTTCTCAAAGTTGTCTTCTCTTAATCAATAGCTTGAATTTGTTTTTGACCCCAACCCACTCTTTTTCACTGTCATAGTACCATTGACTTCAATCATTTTCACATCACTCCTTAACTATGCCGAACATGTTACTTGTGCTATGTAGACCTACTATACGAAGTACAGTCGATTGATGTACGGAACACTTCATATGAAGTCACACAACAACTGTGTAATTCCTAAAATAGACAGGATTAATCGTAAGTCATGTCATTCATTTCAGGAGGGTATTCTTTGAAAGATTTAAAACAAAAATGTTAAATACAATTTTACTGTTTTTTTGCTTCCTTTTCGAGATAAAAATTGTTTTATATGAAACATTTCATAACGTGATTTGCAAAATCTATTCATTTAATCCGCACTTTGCTCGGTCAGTTTCAGAGACCAGTAAATATGATAAATTATTCAAAGAATTTTAATTTTGTCTTTAAACGTGCAGAAATCTGATCCGAACAAGTGTAATATTTTGCTCTGCAAAGGAATTTTAACTAATGGACTAAACGAGAACAAACTTCACACAACAAATTACCTCCTACCACCTTTATATTTTTTAGAATTTACACAGTTGTAAGGTTCTTTTCAGTCCGATTTCACATGGAATGTCCCGTATGTGTGTCTGACTTTCTTCGCAAAAAACTTTATTCCCAAACTCTCAAGCTTACGAATATTTATATAACTTTTTCAATGTAATCCACCGAGTTGGCTCTGTTGTAGCGTGTCTGCCTCCAGACTAGCCGGCCAGGGTTCGATTCCCAGTGGGGTCAGAAATTTTAATATACAATTCCTACCTCGGGAATAGGAGAGATGGCGGTGCACAACTTCTAATCACTAGATTGTGCACCAATATGCCTGGGTTAAATCCCAAATCTCTCCGCAGTGCATATGAAGAGAAGGTGTATGTCACTGTTGACAGTAATTCGTCCGTCGGATGGGGATAAATGTTAGGGAATACTCTTACCGTTAACGCCGAGAAATTTCTGTCTAAAATTATAACATAAATAGTGTTCAAATAAAGTGGCTGGCTCCTGATTTTTTTTTGGCTATCTTTACTAACCTGCTTTAACAAAAATACTTTGTTCTTGTTGTTCTTATAACCAAATGTTTTTTTGTACATGAATACTATTCCTATTGTTCACCGACTTATACACACAAGTACATGAAGAAACAGATGAAATGTAAACACATAATACCGGAGCGTGCTGGACGACTACTGAAGTGTAGCGTGAACTGTTGACTCGCAAATTGTTCTCCGTATCAAGCGAAGCTAGTAAGATCGATATACACCTAACTTGTATTCAAAGTAACCAAACGAAGGGCTCTAGTCACGAGACAAAACTTATTTTAGTATGTTTCTTATTTGATCATTTGGCTTACGTCATAGCCCATGGATGTTCGTAGAGTAGTTTAAACTAGAGAGTTTAGATATAAAAAGTGAGGGACTAAGAAAATACAATACTTAATAATAAGCTTATACATAAATGTACTTCATTTTAGTGCGACGTATAAATTGCAAACTACAATCAAATTATCATTAGCCACAATTGTGACAGAGGTGAAAACTTTAGCAGCATGCCTAACCATCAGAGTAAAAGAAGATTTATATATAAATCTAAAGAAAAAAGTAAAAAAATTGAATTGAAAGCATACATATTTTAAAAAGTACCTAAGAGAAGATAACATTGAAAAGTGCAACGAAATGCGTTCTCTGTCCTACAGTTTAGTTTCTTGTATTAAAACAGAAAGTGTTGGTGCTGTTACAAAGCATAACTGTTAGAAGAGATATACAAACTTGCCGTGTTGGCAGTAAGAAAATTCAAGCGATAAATATTATCCTTAACATCAATGATTCGTATATTGAAAGCAATCGATGAGGTTGATGGACTATCATTCGTCTATCATACTTTATACATATTGACAACTTTTTTTCTGCAGATTGCGTCATAAAATTTGCCAGTTCACTAGTTAAACTTCCAAGCTAAGCAACTAGTTGCAATCCAGGCACAAGGAATGTGAAATATTTGTTGAAAATGATCTGGCCCTACATTCTGTCGAAATGTTATTGAAAGATTTAAATGATTACAAAGCACTCGTCACGGTTGCAAATCAAATTTCGAAAAGGGAGACATTAAATATCTAATTGTGGTGAATTATGTTTGTGTGATAGAGTATTGTGATGCAAGGACTTCTGAACTTTGGTCGTCGAACTGTTGAAAGATTAGACTCAAGTTTGATGAAGTAAGTTTGTCATTACAAGAATATCATCTAAGAGGTTATGTCTAGAATTTCTGTGTACATAATCCATCTGTTAGTTATGTACTAACAATTCCATATGGAAATACTTTGAATCTGTAAATGATATTATTGTGCAAAGAAATACTAATCGCCATCATATAAACAACATGACTGAGAATTAATCCGAATTTGAATGCCATGTAATGAGTCTAGTTGTAAACCATGTATATGAATTTTCCTCGCAGTTAAGAAAACACAGAATATGACAAGTTTTTTGAATTCATTGAACCGAAGAATATCTCTCTGTTGCACCATGTATCACAACCCTCATGGTCTCATTGTCCTGAAGGACCCCATTAGTTGGAAGTCTAATGGCTATTAAATCTTTTTTCCAAGGAGGGCAAGAACCAGTCCCTTAACTTGGTATTATATTAAAAACAGGAAAACAAAAATGACGAAGTTAGCACATTTAAACATATGTGTCATATGCAATTCCTACACAACTATATGAATACTGTACCAAAGAATATCAGATCTGGAAGTGATTTTCAAAGAACGAGTAGATGAATATGGAATATTGAGTCAATTAGGTACGAGATAATCTGAAATCAATAATTCGGAATATGTTTTATGGTCGTCAAGTAAATTCGAGTTCAAGACAAGAAGATTTACAAGACCGATGGTCTGAGTTTACTAAGAAGACTAGCCTATTTGTGCAAATGCTTTGCATAATATTCATCGCCCATGTGTTTCAGGATTCATTATTTTATATTTGAAGAAAGAGGCAACATCAAAAGATACTGATGTAATGTACAAGGAAATGCACTTACAATTGATGGAGACATGTGATGAAAACTCAGTGCTGTATCCTGTTACACAGGGACGAATAAAAGGAATGCACTTTCTATGAGTACCGATAGACGAGACTACTGATGTCCCGGGCCTTTCCAATGAACAGAATATACTGGATGCTCTGAAATTTGAGTAGCCACCCAGAACAAATTTGTAACCAGCAAAAAAAAATTATTAAAAAAAAGTAGAAAAACACATTCTACTGTACATACTTTTAAATTTTTAGATCACGTTTGACAATCAGATATGTGTTTTGATTTTGATAGAGTACAAGCATTGCACTTAGCGCATTATTAACAACTATTATTCACGAAAAATTCAACTTATGAGAAATGAGGGTTACAGCCTTGTTCTGGGGGGCTATGCAATTCTAAATCGTCAATCAACTGATCCATATCTATCGAACAGATGTCACCAATAACATCGGGCACTGAAATTGATATAGATATTATGAAATTAATATAGCCTAACCATAAGAAATGTTGTCTTTATAACTAATGCAGTAAGCCAAACGTTTGAATGAGGAACAAAATAAACGAATTTTTCCCTTATAGTGTGCGCTGAACAAACCTTCCTCATGCTCTTCAACGCAATGTGGAAACAGACTGGTTTTGTTACGATATGTCAGTTAGCTTAGTATGTATCTAAAGTAAAGGATCATTGTCTAGGATACACGTATGTATTTATTTACACTTCAAGTGGGCAAACAACCGATGGCAGTCACCGGCGTAGATCGGTCGGCTGAAGCGCTTGTCTGCTGAACCGCAGTTGCGCTCGGGCGCGGGTACAATTTCCGCTTCCACTGATTACCTCGTTGGGTTTTTTCCAAGGTTTTCCCCTACAGAAAGGGCGAATGTCAGGTAATATATGTCGAATTCTCGGCCTTATCTCGCCAAATAAAATTTCGCTCTCACCTGTTCCATCGACGCTAAATAACCTGGTAGTTGATACAGCGTCGATAAATAACCAACTAAAAACACCCGGTGGCAGAAGTAATTTTATAACACAATGATTATAATTACTAATTAAAGTTAAAATAACTTAATTAAGAAGTGAAAAATTGGGTTCACTTATTCATTAAGTCATTTTAGAATTATTATTATTATTATTATTATTATTATTATTTGTAATTATATATATATATATATAATTGTTATGTCATTGAAGTCGTGCTTTACCGTGGCAGTGTATAGTTTCAATCAATGCTATGTCAGTGAAATGTGTCATAGTGCCAGTGCAGAGAGTGAGATGAGAGTGAAGTGAAAGTAGTGAAAGAGTATCAGTAAAGTCATATTTGTGTTTGTTTGTGTGTGTGTGTGTGTGTGTGTGTGTGTGTGTGTGTGTGTGTGTAATCAAATGCCCGAAAGTAGGTCTGAAAGTCACAATTTATACCAATAGAGCAACACATGAGGCAGTATGGCCATGAAATAATGGGGTAGGGTGTACAGTTGCTTTCTTCCTTCATTTATTACATCGCTGACTAGTAACATCACGTACACTAATCAGAATTCAGATGTATACAAACAAGGCCACCTGCGTGGTTCAGTCGTTAAGGCGCTTGCCTGCCGGTCTGAAGTTGCGTTCGGGCGCGGGTTCGATCCTCGCTTGGGCTAATTTCCTAGTTGTTTTTTTTCAGAGGTTTTCCCCAATCATAATTGTGAATGCAAAGTAATCTACGACGAATCCCCGGTCTCATCTCGACAAATATATTCTCGCTATCACCAATCTCATCGACGCTAAATAACCTAGTAGTTGATACAGCGTCGTTGAATAACCAACTAATATATAACAACACTTCAAATAACACAAAAAATTTAAACACTTCTTGTTCCGTACAATCATACTTTTAACTATACTAACATAAAATTGCTAGTCTAAGACACTCTTACAAGCTATTTTAAACTAATTTACAAGTCAAACCAAAGGAATAACTCGTCAAACGAAGTAAATACATTTGTTCAAAACAACCACACACAAAGAATAATTTCAAGGGAAAAATAGTTCAGGAGCCGGGTATCGATGCCAGGACCTTTCGCTTACCACATGAATGCTCTACCGACTGAGCTACCCCAGGACATAGTAAGGTTTGGAATCAATATATCAAGAAAATTTTCTCCCATGAGCATTTCCCTCCTCAGAACACTCGTCCATTGGATAATTTGCCAAAAAATATTAATCCAAAAGTAAGTTCAATCAAAGAAAATTGTCCCAAATGTATAATTTTATTGTTTCATGTATTAAGTTTTTAATTTCGTAGTTCTGTCAACACCTTAATTTACATTGCCATATTATGAGCACAGCATGCAGATATCCAATATATTACCATCATCTCTGTATCTGATACCGGGATGCAATATTCTGCAGCCTAACTTACATTGTTGTGGTTCACTGATTCGACGGGTCGGCTTTCGAAAGTGAGATTTCGAATTAAATATTATTCGATCAAAATCATCTTCATCTTCACTGTCACGGTCACCAAAACTATCAAACAAGAAAAACTGTTCACCAGTTTTATTTGGAATCCTTGCAGTAAAGCATGAATATCTGATAGTGACTTGGGTTTGAGACATCTTTTATTCGTGACTGTTTTTAGTGACTGACACGAAGAAAGCAACACTCGTGATGTTTCACCCTCCGTTGGATTCTTTGCCTGCAGATCTCTTTAGCTTAATACAACGCCTCACAAAACAAATGTTGCAGAGTTGAGAAATTTATCTCACATTCCGCTCCAGTTGCCATTTCTGTGGACTTTGTTAGCATATTTCGCATCACTCATATCTACTTCAAAAACGGAGTTCCCACTGGTTTTCGTACAGCTAAATGTTACATGGCGTTCACTCTAAAATAATTTACTTTCAGGACAGATTTATTACTTTTCTCGCTCCAGACGCATTCCATGTTGTGAAACACATTGTAACGAAGGTTTGCTAACTCGAAAGGATAAGACATTTTCAGAAAATTTAAAGAAAAATGATAGTGTTTCATTCTTTATATTTCCACACACTTCCTATTTATAGGTGCATCAATTTTATTCCTTTCAGTGTGACCGTTTTCGACATTGTACAATTATAGCATACTGCACAATCGATATAAATTGTCAATCCATATCTTTGCAAGATAATTGTGAGCTCCTCAGACATCGCATTCTTCTTCAAATTGAAAATACTGAAAAGAGAAGCAGGATGGGGAAGAATATTGTGCAAAACATTTGGACAAACAAGATAGTCTTCTTAGTAAACTCAGAACATCGTTCTTGAAATACTTCTTGTTTGATGAAGCTAGTATCTTCGAACTCAGCTTCACTTGAAAACCACAGATATATGCCCAATTATTGATTTCAGATTATCTTAAAATTGACTCAATGTTCCATATTCTTCTGGTGGTTCTTGGAAGATCACCTCCAGGTCTGATATTTTGTTACAGTATTCATATAGTTGTGTAGGAATTGCATATGACATGTAAATTGAAATGTGCTGCCTTCGTCATTTTTGTTTTCTTGTTTTTTTAATAAAATGTCAAGTTAAGGGACTGGTTCTTGCCCTCTTTGGGGGAAAAATAAGAGTAAATAGCCATCCAACATTTCAATCAATCAGTTGCTTCATGGCAATCAGATCATGAACGTTGTGATTCATTGTGAAACAGAGAGACATTTTTCTGTTCAAAGGATTCAAAAACCATTTCCTGTCCTGTGTTTTCGTAACTCGGGGGGAAAATTTATATACACGGTTTGAAACTAGATTTCCTATATTGCCTTAAAAATTTACACGAATTGTTAGATATTCTGTGCATAGCATGGCGATTAGTACTTTCTTGACCAATATTGTCATTTATTGGTTTAAAATGTTTGCAGATGGAATTGTTCCTACATTACTAACTGATGGATTATGTGCACTGAAATCCCAATTATAAATTCCTAGATTAGGTTCTTGAAATAGTAAACATACTCTATCAAATTTGGTGTTTAATTTTTCAACAGTCTGATGACCAAAATCCAAAAGTTCGTCCATCCCCCCCCCCCTCACAAAAGAAATCGCCCCAGTAAGAAAACATTTCGTGTTTCCCTTTTTCGAACCATCATTTGTAATCGAAATGAATGTTTTATCTTTATTTAAATCTTTGAATAACAATTCAACAGAATGTACAGCTACAATATTATGAACAAGATTTCACATTTTTCTGGGTGTAATGCACTTTGTGACTTAAGTAGTTTTGAATCTTTAAATATAAAAATGCCAATTACATAGCGCAGTCTATGGAAAGTTCTGATGTATAGCTTGGTAGTGGGATGATTGTTCATCTACGGTTGAGGTGTCTTCTGCAACAGATTTTTCAAAAGAAAGAAAGATATTAATCTTGACTTCTGTATCTTGTCGACACTAGAGTTTGTTTTTCTCCCGCTGCTGCATAATGCTTCCTATTCCACCAATATCTTCAGTTCTAATGGAAAAAACAGTCCTGTCGGACAGAGAACACGTTTTTCCGTTCTCTTATCATCGCACTTGGGAAGAAGATTCTCAAAGTAGTCTTCTCTTAATTATTACATTGAATTTGTCTTTGACCCATATCACTCCTTTTCACTGTCATAGTATCATTGACTTCAATCATTTTCACATCACTGCTTAACAATACTCAACATGTTAATTGTGCTATGTAGACCTACTATAGTAAGTACAGTCGAATTGATGTACGGAACATTTCATGTGAAATCACACAACGACAACAACAACAACTGTGTAATTCCTCGAATATATATAGGATTAATCGTAAATAATGTCATTAGTTTCAGAGGTTATTCTTTGAAGGATTTGAAACAAAAAAGTTAAATGCAATTTTACTCTTTTTTGCTTCCATTTCGAGATGAAAATTGTTTTATATGAAACATTTCATAATCTGTGTCGCGAAACTTATTCATTTAATCATTAATTCGCTCCGTCAATTTCACAGACCGTACAATATGATGATAAATTATTTATTGAAAGAGTTTTAATTTTGTCCTTTAAACGTGCAGAAATTTGATCCGAACAAATGTAACTTTTGTTCTGGAAAGGAATTTTAACTAATGGACTTAAACGAGAACAAACTTCACACAACAAATTATCTCCTACCCTTCTATATTTATTAGATATTACACAGTTGTAAGGTTATTTTCTGACTGATTTCACATGGAATGTCCCGTATGTCTGTTTGCTTTTCTTCGCGCAAACTTTATTCCCAAAATCTCAAGCTTATGAATGAGTTATATAATTTTTTCAATATAGTCCGCTGAGTTAGCTCTGTGGCAGCGTGTCTGTTTCCAGACTAGCCAGCCCGGGTTCGATTCCCGGTGGGGTCAGAAATTGTAATATAAAACTTCTACCTCGGGACTAGGAGAGATGGCGGTACACAACTTCAAATCACCAGATTGTGTACCAATATGCGTGGGTTAAATCACAAATCTCTCCGCAGTGCAAATGAAGAGAAGATATATGTCACTGTTGATAGTCATTCGTCCATAGGATGGGGATAATTCTTAGGGAAAACTCTTACCGTTAACGCCGCGAAATTTCAGCCTAAAATTATAACATAAATAATGTTGAAATGAAGTGCCTGGCTCCTGATTTTTTTTTATCCTTATTAACGTGCTTTAACATAAATACTTCGCTATTTTTGTTTTTATAACCAAGTGTTGTTTTGTACATGAGTACTATTCCTATTGTTCACCGACTTATACACACAAGTACATGAATAAACAGATGAGATGTAAACACAAAATACTGGAGCGTGCGGGAAGACTACTGAAGTGTAGCGTGAACTGTTGACTCGCATCTTGTTCTGCGTAGCAAGCGAAGCTAGTATGATCGTTGTACACCTAACTTGCATTCATAGTAACCAAACGCATGGCTCTAGGTATGATGGAAAACTTCTTTAATATGTTCCTTATATCATCATTTGGCTTACGTCATGGCCTGTGGACGTTTGTAGAGTAGTTTAAGCTAAAGAGGGTAGATATAGAAATTAAAGGACTAATAAAATACAATAATCAATAATTATACATTAGATTAAATGTATTTCCTTTTAGTGTGCCGTATTTATTGTCAACTACATTCAAATTATCATTAGCCACAATTGTGACAGAGGTGAAAACCTAAGCAGTAACCATCAGAGTAAAAGAAGATTTATATAAATCTAAAGAAACAGAAGTAAAAAATTGAAGTGAAAGCTTACATTTAGAAAAAAGAGTCTAAGAGAAGATAACATTGAAAAGTGCAATAATGTCGGTACAACAAAATGCGTTCTCTGTCCCACAGGTTAGTTTCTTGTATTAAAACAGGATGATCTGGTGCTGTTCCAAAGCATAATTATGTAAGAAGAGAAATACAAACTAGCAGTGTTGGCAGTAAAAAAAATTCAAGCTATAAATAATATCCTTAACATCAATGATTCGTATGTTGAAAGCAACCGATGAGGTTGATGGACTATCATTCGACTATCACTCTTGACAAATCTTTTCTGCATATTGCGTCATAAAATTTGCCAATTCAGTAGTTAAACATCCTAACTAAGTAACTAGCAGCAATCGAGGCATAAGGAATGTGAAATGCTTGTTGAAAATGTTCTGGCCCTACATTCTGTCGAAATGCTATTCAAAGATTTATTAAACGATTACAAAACATTCGTCTCGGTTGCAGATCAAATTTCGAAAAACGGAAAATTTAATATCTTATTGTGGAGAATTATATTTGTGTTGTAGAGTATTGTGATGGAAGAACTTCTGAACTTTGATCGTCGAACTGTTGAAAGATTAGACTCAAGTTTGAAGGAGTAAGTTTATTATTACAAGGATGTAATCTAAGAGGATATAATATATAGAATTTCGGTGCACATAATCCATCTGTTAGTTATGCACTAACAATTCCATATGGAAATACTTTGAATCTGTAAATGATATTATTGTCCAAAGAAATACTAATCGCCATCATATAAACAACATGACTGAGAATTAATGCGAATTTGAATGCCATGTAATAAGTCTACTTGTAAACCATGCATATGAATTTTCCTCGCAGTCAGGAAAACACAGAACATGAATTTTTTTTGAATTCATTGAACCGAAGAATATCTCTCTGTTGCACCATGTATCACAACCCTCATGGTCTCATTGTCCGGAAGGAACCCATTAGTTGGAAGTCTAATGGCTATTAAATCATTTTTCCCAAGGAGGGCAAGAACCAGTCCCTTAACTTGGTATTATATTAAAAACAGGAGAACAAAGATAACGAAGGTAGCACATTTAAACTGATGTGTCATATGCAATTCCTACACAACTATATGAATACTGTACCAAAGAATATCAGATCTGGAAGTGATTTCCAAGGAACCAGCAGATGAATATGGAATATTGAGTCAATTAGGTACGAGTTAATCTGAAATCAATAATTCGGAATATGTTCTATGGTTGTCAAGTAAATCCGAGTTCAAGGATATGACTTCATCAAACAAGAAGATTTTCAAGACCGATGGTCTGAGTTTACTGAGATGACTAGTCTATTTGTTCAAATGCTTTGCATAATATTCATTGCCCATGTGCTTCAGGATTCATTATTTGATACTTTGTTAGAAGAAAGGATGACATCAAAAGTAACTAATACCAGTATAATGTACAAGGAAATGCACTTACAACTGATGGAGATATGTCATAAATCCTCAGTGCTGTGTACTGTTACACAGGGACGAAATGAAAGGAATGTACGTTCTATGAGTGCCGATAGACAAGACTACTGATATTCGGGTCCTTTCCAATGGACAGAATATACTGGATGCTCTGAATTTGAATAGACGCCCACAACAAAGTTGTAACCAGCCAATACAAAATTATTTTTAAAAATGTAGAAAAACACATTATGCTGTAGATACTTTTAAATTTTTAGATCAAGTTTGACAATCAGACATGTGTTTTGATTTTTTACGAGTACAAGCATTACACGTGGGGCAGCATTAACAAATATGATTCACGAAAAGTTCTACTGATGAGAAATGAGGGTTACAACCTTGATATGTTGGGCTATGCATATCTAAATGGTTAGTCGAGTGTTTTATATCTATCAAAGAGATATCATCAACAGCACAGATTATATGAAATTAACATAGCCTAAAGATAAGAAATAATCGTCTTTATAACAAATGCAGTAAGCCAAACGTTTGAATAGGGAACAAAATGAACGAATTTTTTTCCTTATAGTATGCGCTGAACAAACCTTCCTCATGCTCTTCATCGCAATTTGGAAGAAGTAATTAGACTGGTTTCGTTACGATATATCAGTTAGGTTAGTAACCTAATGTAAAGAATTCTTGTTTAGGATTCTCGTATGTATTTATTTGCACTTCAAGTCGGCAGACAACTGATAGAAGCCACCGGCGTAGATCGGTCGACTAAAGCGCATGCCTGCCGATTCGGAGTTGTGCTCGGGCGCGGGTCCGATTTCCGCTTCACTGATTACCACGTTGGGTAGGCCTATATTTCCAAGGTTTCCCCCCTGCAGAAAAAGCGAATGGTACGTAATATATGTCGAATCCTCATCCTCATCTCGCCAAATAACATTTCGCTATCACATATTCCATCGAAGCCAAATAACTGGTAGTTGATACAGCTTCGTTAAATAACAAAAAGCACCCGGTGGCAGAGTTAATTTCATTACACAGAATGATTACAATTAATAATTACAGTTGAAATAACCTAATTAATAGGTGAAAAATTGGGTTCACTTATTAATTACGTTATGTGAACTATTATTATTATTATTATTATTAGTAGTAGTAGTAGTAGTAGTCGTAGTCGTAGTAGTCGTAGTAGTAGTAGTAATTTTATATTTTATATATATAGCCTCTAATTGAGATTCTAGCTCATATGTACACGGATTATTATCAGGCTTAATACTCGTACAACGCCTCACAGAACAAATGATGCAGAGTTGAGGAATTTATCTCCCATTTCGCTACTCTTGCCAGTTCTGTGGACTTTCTAAGCATATATCGTATCACTCATTTCTACTTCAAAAACACATTTTCCAGTAGTAAGAAACCTGGTCTTCATACAGCTAAATGTTATTCGAGTTCATCTAAAATATTTCACCTTCAGGGTAGATCTATCTTTTTTCTCGCTCCAGGCGCTTTCCATATTGTGAAACACATTGTAACGAAGATTTGCTAAGTAGAAAGGATAAGAAATTTTCAGAAAATTTAAAGAAAAATGATGGTGTTTCATTCTCTATATATTCCACACATTTCCGATTCACTGGTGCATCAATTTTTTTCGTTCCAGTGTGACCGTTTTGAACATTGTACATTCATAGCATATTGAACAATCGATATAAACTGTCAATCCATATCTTTGCATGACAACTGTAAGCTCCTCAGGTATCGCTTTCTTCTTGAAGTTCAGAATAGTGAAAAGCGAAGCAGAATGGGGAAGAATATTGTGCAAAGCATTTGGACAAACTCGCTAGTCTTCTTAGTAAACTTAGAACATCGTTCTAGAAATACTTCTTGTTTGATGAAGCTAGTATCTTCAGACTCAGCTTCACTTGAAATCCGTAGAACATATGCCCAATTATTGACTTCAGATTACCTTGTAATTGACTGAATATTCCATATTCTTCTGGTGGTCCTTCGGAAATCGCCTCCAGGTCTGATATTGTTTTGTTACAGTATTCATATAGTTGTGTAGGAATTGCATATGACGCAAGTTTAAATGTGCTACCTTCGTCATATTTGTTCTCCTGTTTTTTAATGAAATGCCAAGTTAAGGGACTGGTTCTTGCCCTCTTTGGGGGAAAAATAAGACTAAATAGCCATACAAAATTCCAATCAATTAGTTGCTTCATGGCAATCAGATCATGAACGTTGTGATTCATTGTGAAACAGAGAGACATTTTTCTGTTAAAAGAATTCAAAGAACATTTCATGTCCTGTGTTTTCGTAAAAGGGAGGAAAATTCATATATATGGTTTAAACCTAGATTTCCTATATTGCATTAAAAATTTGCATGCATTCATAGTCATGTTGTGTATAGGATGAAGATTAGTACTTCTTTGCCCGATATTATTATTTATAGATTTAAAATGTTAGCAGATGGAATTCTTACTACACAATCAACTGATTAAGTGCACCGAAACCCCAATTATAACCTCCTAGATTTCTTTCTTGAAATAGTAAACATACTCTATCAAACTTGGTGTCTAATTTTCAACAGTCTGATGACCAAAATCCAAAAGTTCTTCTTTTTCCCCACGAAACAAAATCGCCACAATAAGACAACATGTAGTGTTTCCATTTTTCTAAGCATCATCGGTCTTTATTTAAATCTTTGAATAACTGTTCAACAGAATGTACAGCCAGAATAATATGAACAACTTTTTCTGGCTGTAATGCACCTTGTGACATAGTTTAGAATCTTTAAATACACAAATGCCAATTGCATAGGGTAGTCTATGGAAAGCTTAGTAGTGGGATGATTGTTCATCTACGGTTGCTGTGTCTTCTGCAACGGATTTTTCAAAGCAAAGAAAAATATTAATCTTTACTTGTGTTTCTTGCCGACAATATGAGTTTGTTTTCCTCTCGCTGCTTCATAATGCTTCCTATGCCTCCAATATCTTCAGTTCTAACGGAAGAAACTGCCCTGTCGGACACAGAACACTTTTTCCCATTCTGTCATCATCACACTTGGGAAGAAGGTTCTCAAAGTTGTCTTCTCTTAATCAATAGCTTGAATTTGTTTTTGACCCCAACCCACTCTTTTTCACTGTCATAGTACCATTGATTTCAATCATTTTCACATCACTCCTTAACTATGCCGAACATGTTACTTGTGCTATGTAGACCTACTATACGAAGTACAGTCGATTGATGTACGGAACACTTCATATGATGTCACACAACAACTGTGTAATTCCTAAAATAGACAGGATTAATCGTAAGTCATGTCATTCATTTCAGGAGGGTATTCTTTGAAAGATTTAAAACAAAAATGTTAAATACAATTTTACTGTTTTTTTGCCTCCTTTTCGAGATAAAAATTGTTTTATATGAAACATTTCATAACGTGATTTGCAAAATCTATTCATTTAATCCGCACTTTGCTCGGTCAGTTTCAGAGACCAGTAAATATGATGATAAATTATTCAAAGAATTTTAATTTTGTCCTTTAAACGTGCAGAAATCTGATCCGAACAAGTGTAATATTTTCCTCTGCAAAGGAATTTTAACTAATGGACTAAACGAGAACAAACTTCACACAACAAATTACCTCCTACCACCTCTATATTTTTTAGAATTTACACAGTTGTAAGGTTCTTTTCAGTCCGATTTCACATGGAATGTCCCGTATGTGTGTCTGACTTTCTTCGCAAAAACTTTATTCCCAAACTCTCAAGCTTACGAATATTTATATAACTTTTTCAATGTAATCCACCGAGTTGGTTCTGTTGTAGCGTGTCTGCCTCCAGACTAGCCGGCCAGGGTTCGATTCCCAGTGGGGTCAGAAATTTTAATATAAAATTCCTACCTCGGGAATAGGAGAGATGGCGGTGCACAACTTCTAATCACTAGATTGTGCACCAATATGCCTGGGTTAAATCCCAAATCTCTCCGCAGTGCATATGAAGAGAAGATGTATGTCACTGTTGACAGTAATTCGTCCGTCGGATGGGGATAAATGTTAGGGAATACTCTTACCGTTAACGCCGAGAAATTTCTGTCTAAAATTATAACATAAATAGTGTTCAAATAAAGTGGCTGGCTCCTGATTTTTTTTTTTTTTGGCTATCTTTACTAACCTGCTTTAACAAAAATACTTTGTTCTTGTTGTTCTTATAACCAAATGGTTTTTTGTACATGAATACTATTCCTATTGTTCACCGACTTATACACACAAGTACATGAAGAAACAGATGAAATGTAAACACATAATACCGGAGCGTGCTGGACGACTACTGAAGTGTAGCGTGAACTGTTGACTCGCAAATTGTTCTCCGTATCAAGCGAAGCTAGTAAGATCGATATACAACTAACTTGTATTCAAAGTAACCAAACGAAGGGCTCTAGTCACGAGACAAAACATATTTTAGTATGTTCCTTATTTGATCATTTGGCTTACGTCATAGCTCATGGATGTTCGTAGAGTAGTTTAAACTAGAGAGTTTAGATATAAAAAGTGAGGGACTAAAAAAATACAATACTTAATAATAAGCGTATACATAAATGTACTTCATTTTAGTGCGACGTATAAATTGCAAACTACAATCAAATTATCATTAGCCACAATTGTGACAGAGGTGAAAATTTAGCAGTATGCCTAACCATCAGAGTAAAAGAAGATTTATATATAAATCTAAAGAAAAAAGTAAAAAAATTGAATTGAAAGCATACATATTTAAAAAAGTACCTAAGAGAAGATAACATTGAAAAGTGCAACGAAATGCGTTCTCTGTCCCACAGTTTTGTTTCTTGTATTGAAACAGAAAGTGTTGGTGCTGTTACAAAGCATAACTGTTAGAAGAGATATACAAACTTGCCGTGTTGGCAGCAAGAAAATTCAAGCGATAAATATTATCCTTAACATCAATGATTCGTATATTGAAAGCAATCGATGAGGTTGATGGACTATCATTCGTCTATCATACTTTATACATATTGACAACTTTTTTTCTGCAGATTGCGTCATAAAATTTGCCAGTTCACTAGTTAAACTTCCTAGCTAAGTAACTAGTTGCAATCCAGGCACAAGGAATGTGAAATATTTGTTGAAAATGATCTGGCCCTACATTCTGTCGAAATGTTATTGAAAGATTTAAATGATTACAAAGCACTCGTCACGGTTGCAAATCAAATTTCGAAAAGGGAGACATTAAATATCTAATTGTGGTGAATTATGTTTGTGTGATAGAGTATTGTGATGGAAGGACTTCTGAACTTTGGTCGTCGAACTGTTGAAAGATTAGACTCAAGTTTGATGAAGTAAGTTTGTTATTACAACAATATCATCTAAGAGGTTATGTCTAGAATTTCTGTGTACATAATCCATCTGTTAGTTATGTACTAACAATTCCATATAGAAATATTTTGAATCTGTAAATGATATTATTGTGCAAAGACATACTAATCGACATGATGTAAACAACATGACTGAGAATTAATGCGAATTTGGATGCCATATAATGAGTCTAGTTGTAAACCATGTATATGTATTTTCCTCGCAGTTAAGAAAACACAGAACATGACAAATTTTTTGAATTCATTGAACCGAAGAATATCTCTCTGTTGCACCATGTATCACAACCCTCATGGTCTCATTGTCCTGAAGGAACCCATTAGTTGGAAGTCTAATGGCTATTAAACCTTTTTTCCAAGGAGGGCAAGAACCAGTCCCTTAACTTGGTATTATATTAAAAACAGGAAAACAAAAATGACGAAGGTAGCACATTTAAACATATGTGTCATATGCAATTCCTACACAACTATATGAATACTGTACCAAAGAATATCAGATCTGGAAGTGATTTTCAAAGAACGAGTAGATGAATATGGAATATTGAGTCAATTAGGTACGAGATAATCTGAAATCAATAATTCGGAATATGTTCTATGGTCGTCAAGTAAATCCGAGTTCAAGACAAGAAGATTAACAAGACCGATGGTCTGAGTTTACTAGGAAGACTAGCCTATTTGTGCAAATGCTTTGCATAATATTCATCGCCCATGTGTTTCAGGATTCATTATTTTATATTTGAAGAAAGAGGTAACATCAAAAGATACTGATGTAATGTACAAGGAAATGCACTTACAATTGATGGAGATATGTGATGAAAACTCACAAATAGTGTTACACAGGGACGAATAAAAGGAATGTACTTTCTTTGAGTACCGATGGACGAGACTACTGATGTCCCGGGCCTTTCGAATGAACAGAATATACTGGATGTTCTGAAATTGAGTAGCCACCCAGAACAAATTTGTAACCAGCAAAAACAAAATTATTAAAAAAAAAAAGTAGAAAAACACAAATTTACTGTAAATACTTTTAAATTTTTAGATCACGTTTGACAATCAGATATGTGTTTTGATTTTGATAGAGTACAAGCATTGCACTTAGCGCATTATTAACAACTATTATTCACGAAAAATTCAACTTATGAGAAATGAGGGTTACAGCCTTGTTCTGGGGGGCTATGCAATTTTAAATCGTCAATCGACTGATCCATATCTATCAAACAGATGTCACCAATAACATCGGGCACTGAAATTGATATAGATATTATGAAATTAATATAGCCTAACCATAAGAAATGTTGTCTTTATAACTATTGCAGTAAGCCAAACGTTTGAATGAGGAACAAAATAAACGAGTTTTTCCCTTATAGTGTGCGCTGAACAAACCTTCCTCATGCTCTTCAACGCAATGTGTAAACAGACTGGCTTTGTTACGATATGTCAGTTAGCTTAGTATGTATCTAAAGTAAAGGATCATTGTCTAGGATACACGTATGTATTTATTTACACTTCAAGTGGGCAAACAACCGATGGCAGTCACCGGCGTAGATCGGTCGGCTGAAGCGCTTGTCTGCTGAACCGCAGTTGCGCTCGGGCGCGGGTACAATTTCCGCTTCCACTGATTACCTCGTTGGGTTTTTTCCAAGGTTTTCCCCTACAGAAAGGGCGAATGTCAGGTAATATATGTCGAATTCTCGGCCTTATCTCGCCAAATAAAATTTCGCTCTCACCTGTTCCATCAACGCTAAATAACCTGGTAGTTGATACAGCGTCGATAAATAACCAACTAAAAACACCCGGTGGCAGAAGTAATTTTATAACACACAATGATTACAATTAATAATTACAGTTAAAATAACTTAATTAAGAAGTGAAAAATTGGGTTCACTTATTCATTAAGTTATTTTAGAATTATTATTATTATTTGTAATTATATATATATATATATATATATATATATATATATATATAATTGTTATGTCATTGAAGTCGTGCTTTACCGTGGCAGTGTATAGTTTCAATCAATGCTATGTCAGTGAAATGTGTCATAGTGCCAGTGCAGAGAGTGAGATGAGAGTGAAGTGAAAGTAGTGAAAGAGTATCAGTAATGTCATATTTGTGTTTGTGTGTGTGTAATCAAATGCCCGAAAGTAGGTCTGAAAGTCACAATTTATACCAATAGAGCAACACATGAGGCAGTATGGCCAGGAAATAATGGGGTAGGGTGTACAGTTGCTTTCTTCCTTCATTTATTACATCGCTGACTAGTAACATCACGTACACTAATCAGAATTCAGATGTATACAAACAAGGCCACCTGCGTGGTTCAGTCGTTAAGGCGCTTGCCTGCCGGTCTGAAGTTGCGTTCGGGCGCGGGTTCGATCCCCGCTTGGGCTAATTTCCTAATGGTTTTTTCCGAGGTTTTCCCCAATCATAATGTGAATGCAAAGTAATCTACGACGAATCCCCGGCCTCATCTCGACAAATATAATCTCGCTATCACCAATCCCATCGACGCTAAATAACCTAGTAGTTGATACAGCGTCGTTGAATAACCAACTAATATATAACAACACTTCAAATAACACAAAAAATTTAAACACTTCTTGTTCCGTACAATCATACTTTTAACTATACTAACATAAAATTGCTAGTCTAAGACACTCTTACAAGCTATTTTAAACTAATTTACAAGTCAAACCAAAGGAATAACTCGTCAAACGAAGTAAATACATTTGTTCAAAACAACCACACACAAAGAATAATTTCAAGGGAAAAATAGTTCAGGAGCCGGGTATCGATGCCAGGACCTTTCGCTTACCTCACGAATGCTCTACCGACTGAGCTACCCCAGGACATTGTAAGGTTTGGAACCAATATATCAAGAAAATTTTCTCCCACGAGCATTTCCCTCCTCAGAACACTCGTCCATTGGATAATTTGCCAAAAAAATATTAATCCAAAAGTAAGTTCAATCAAAGAAAATTGTCCCAAATGTATAATTTTATTGTTTCATGTATTAAGTTTTTAATTTCGTAGTTCTGTCAACACCTTAATTTACATTGCCATATTATGAGCACAGCATGCAGATATCCAATATATTACCATCATCTCTGTATCTGATACCGGGATGCAATATTCTGCAGCCTAACTTACATTGTTGTGGTTCACTGATTCGACGGGTCGGCTTTCGAAAGTGAGATTTCGAATTAAATATTATTCGATCAAAATCATCTTCATCTTCACTGTCACGGTCACCAAAACTATCAAACAAGAAAAACTGTTCACCAGTTTTATTTGGAATCCTTGCAGTAAAGCATGAATATCTGATAGTGACTTGGGTTTGAGACATCTTTTATTCGTGACTGTTTTTAGTGGCTTACACGAAGAAAGCAACACTCGTGATGTTTCACCCTCCGTTGGATTCTTTGCCTGCAGATCTCTTTAGCTTAATACAACGCCTCACAAAACAAATGATGCAGAGTTGAGAAATTTATCTCACATTCCGCTCCAGTTGCCATTTCTGTGGACTTTGTTAGCATATTTCGCATCACTCATATCTACTTCAAAAACGGAGTTCCCACTGGTTTTCGTACAGCTAAATGTTACATGGCGTTCACTCTAAAATAATTTACTTTCAGGACAGATTTATTACTTTTCTCGCTCCAGACGCATTCCATGTTGTGAAACACATTGTAACGAAGGTTTGCTAACTCGAAAGGATAAGACATTTTCAGAAAATTTACAGAAAAATGATAGTGTTTCATTCTTTATATTTCCACACACTTCCTATTTATCGGTGCATCAATTTTATTCCTTTCAGTGTGACCGTTTTCGACACTGTACAATTATAGCATACTGCACAATCGATATAAATTGTCAATCCATATTTTTGCAAGATAATTGTGAGCTCCTCAGACATCGTATTCTTCTTCAAATTGAAAATACTGAAAAGAGAAGCAGGATGGGGAAGAATATTGTGCAAAACATTTGGACAAACAAGATAGTCTTCTTAGTAAACTCAGAACATCGTTCTTGAAATACTTCTTGTTTTATGAAGCTAGTATCTTCGCACTCAGCTTCACTTGAAAACCACAGAACATATGCCCAATTATTGATTTCAGATTATCTTAAAATTGACTCAATGTTCCATATTCTTCTGGTGGTTCTTGGAAGATCACCTCCAGGTCTGATATTTTGTTACAGTATTCATATAGTTGTGTAGGAATTGCATATGACATGTAAATTGAAATGTGCTGCCTTCGTCATTTTTGTTTTCTTGTTTTTTTAATAAAATGCCAAGTTAAGGGACTGGTTCTTGCCCTCTTTGGGGGAAAAATAAGAGTAAATAGCCATCCAACATTTCAATCAATCAGTTGCTTCATGGCAATCAGATCATGAACGTTGTGATTCATTGTGAAACAGAGAGACATTTTTCTGTTCAAAGGATTCAAAAACCATTTCCTGTCCTGTGTTTTCGTAACTCGGGGGGAAAATTTATATACACGGTTTGAAACTAGATTTCCTATATTGCCTTAAAAATTTGCACGAATTGTTAGATATTCTGTGCATAGCATGGCGATTAGTACTTTCTTGACCAATATTGTCATTTATTGGTTTAAAATGTTTGCAGATGGAATTGTTCCTACATTACTAACTGATGGATTATGTGCACTGAAATCCCAATTATAAATTCCTAGATTACGTTCTTGAAATAGTAAACATAGTCTATCAAATTTGGTGTTTAATTTTTCAACAGTCTGATGACCAAAATCCAAAAGTTCGTCCATCCCCCCCCCCCTCACAAAAGAAATCGCCCCAGTAAGAAAACATTTCGTGTTTCCCTTTTTCGAACCATCATTTGTAATCGAAATGAATGTTTTGTCTTTATTTAAATCTTTGAATAACAATTCAACAGAATGTACAGCTACAATATTATGAACAAGATTTCACATTTTTCTGGGTGTAATGCACTTTGTGACTTAAGTAGTTTTGAATCTTTAAATAGAAAAATGCCAATTACATAGCGCAGTCTATGGAAAGTTCTGATGTATAGCTTGGTAGTGGGATGATTGTTCATCTACGGTTGAGGTGTCTTCTGCAACAGATTTTTCAAAAGAAAGAAAGATATTAATCTTGACTTCTGTATCTTGTCGACACTAGAGTTTGTTTTTCTCCCGCTGCTGCATAATGCTTCCTATTCCACCAATATCTTCAGTTCTAATGGAAAAAACAGTCCTGTCGGACAGAGAACACGTTTTTCCGTTCTCTTATCATCGCACTTGGGAAGAAGATTCTCAAAGTAGTCTTCTCTTAATTATTACATTGAATTTGTCTTTGACCCATACCACTCCTTTTCACTGTCATAGTATCATTGACTTCAATCATTTTCACATCACTGCTTAACAATACTCAACATGTTAATTGTGCTATGTAGACCTACTATAGTAAGTACAGTCGAATTGATGTACGGAACATTTCATGTGAAATCACACAACGACAACAACAACAACTGTGTAATTCCTCGAATATATATAGGATTAATCGTAAATAATGTCATTAGTTTCAGAGGTTATTCTTTGAAGGATTTGAAACAAAAAAGTTAAATGCAATTTTACTGTTTTTTGCTTCCATTTCGAGATGAAAATTGTTTTATACGAAACATTTCATAATCTGTGTCGCGAAACTTATTCATTTAATCATTAATTCGCTCCGTCAATTTCAGAGACCAGTACAATATGATGATAAATTATTTATTGAAAGAGTTTTAATTTTGTCCTTTAAACGTGCAGAAATTTGATCCGAACAAATGTAACTTTTGTTCTGGAAAGGAATTTTAACTAATGGACTTAAACGAGAACAAACTTCACACAACAAATTATCTCCTACCCTTCTATATTTATTAGATATTACACAGTTGTAAGGTTATTTTCTGACTGATTTCACATGGAATGTCCCGTATGTCTGTTTGCCTTTCTTCGCGCAAACTTTATTCCCAAAATATCAAGCTTATGAATGAGTTATATAATTTTTTCAATATAGTCCGCTGAGTTAGCTCTGTGGCAGCGTGTCTGTTTCCAGACTAGCCAGCCCGGGTTCGATTCCCGGTTGGGTCAGAAATTGTAATATAAAACTTCTACCTCGGGACTAGGAGAGATGGCGGTGCACAACTTCAAATCACCAGATTGTGCACCAATATGCGTGGTTAAATCACAAATCTCTCCGCACTGCAAATGAAGAGAACATATATGTCACTGTTGATAGTCATTCGTCCGTAGGATGGGGATAATTCTTAGGGAAAACTCTTACCGTTAACGCCGCGAAATTTCAGCCTAAAATTATAACATAAATAATGTTGAAATGAAGTGCCTGTCTCCTGATTTTTTTTATCCTTATTAACGTGCTTTAACATAAATACTTCGCTATTTTTGTTTTTATAACCAAGTGTTGTTTTGTACATGACTACTATTCCTATTGTTCACCGACTTATACACACAAGTACATGAATAAACAGATGAGATGTAAACACATAATACCGGAGCGTGCGGGAAGACTACTGAAGTGTAGCGTGAACTGTTGACTCGCAACTTGTTCTGCGTAGCAAGCGAAGCTAGTATGATCGATGTACACCTAACTTGCATTCATAGTAACCAAACGCATGGCTATAGGTATGATGGAAAACTTCTTTAATATGTTCCTTATATCATCATTTGGCTTATGTCATGGCCTGTGGATGTTTGTAGAGTAGTTTAAGCTAAAGGGTGTAGATATAAAAAGTGAAGGACTAAAAAATACAATGCTCAATAATTATACATTAGATTAAATGTATTTCCTTTTAGTGTGCCGTATTTATTGTAAACTACATTCAAATTATCATTAGCCAAAATTGTGACAGAGGTGAAAACCTAAGCAGTAACCATCAGAGTAAAAGAAGATTTATATAAATCTAAAGAAACAGAAGTAAAAAATTGAAGTGAAAGCTTACATTTAGAAAAAAGTGTCTAAGAGAAGATAACATTGAAAAGTGCAATAATGTCGGTACAACAAAATGCGTTCTCTGTCCCACAGGTTAGTTCCTTGTATTAAAACAGGAAGTTTTGGTGCTGTTCCAAAGCATAATTATGAAAGAAGAGAAATACAAACTCGCAGTGTTGGCAGTAAAAAAATTCAAGCTATAAATAATATCCTTAACATCAATGATTCGTATGTTGAAAGCAACCGATGAGGTTGATGGACTATCATTCGACTATCATTCTTGACATATCTTTTCTGCATATTGCGTCATAAAATTTGCCAATTCAGTAGTTAAACATCCTAACTAAGTAACTAGCAGCAATCGAGGCATAAGTAATGTGAAATGCTTGTTGAAAATGTTCTGGCGCTACATTCTGTCGAAATGCTATTCAAAGATTTAAACGATTACAAAACATTCGTCTCGGTTGCAGATCAAATTTCGAAAAACGGAAAATTTAAAATCTTATTGTGGAGAATTATGTTTGTGTTGTAGAGTATTGTGATGGAAGAACTTCTGAACTTTGGTCGTCGAACTGTTGAAAGATTAGACTCAAGTTTGAAGGAGTAAGTTTATTATTACAAGGATGTAATCTAAGAGGATATAATATATAGAATTTCGGTGCACATAATCCATCTGTTAGTTATGCACTAACAATTCCAAGTGGAAATATTTTGAATCTGTAAATGATATTATTGTGCAAAGAAATACTAATCGCCATAATATAAACAACATGACTGAGAATTAATGCGAATTTGAATGCCATGTAATGAGTCTACTTGTAAACCATGCATATGAATTTTCCTCGCAGTCAGGAAAACACAGAACATGAATTTTTTTTGAATTCATTGAACCGAAAAATATCTCTCTGTTGCACCATGTATCACAACCCTCATGGTCTCATTGTCCGGAAGGAACCCATTAGTTGGAAGTCTAATGGCTATTAAATCATTTTTTCCAAGGAGGGCAAGAACCAGTCCCTTAACTTGGTAATATATTAAAAACAGGAGAACAAAGATGACGAAGGTAGCACATTTAAACTTATGTGTCATATGCAATTCCTACACAACTATATGAATACTGTACCAAAGAATATCAGATCTGGAAGTGATTTTCAAAGAACGAGTAGATGAATATGGAATACTGAGTCAATTAGGTACGAGATAATCTGAAATCAATTATTCGGAATATGTTCTATGGTCGTCAAGTAAATCCGAGTTCAAGGATATGGCTTCATCAAACAAGAAGACTTTCAAGACCGATGGTCTGAGTTTACTATTAAGACTAGCCTATTTGTCCAAATGCTTTGCATAATATTCATCGCCCATGTGGTTCAGGATTCACTGTTTTATATTTGAAGAAAGAGGTAACATCAAAAGATACTAATGTCAAGTACAAGGAAATGTACTTACAATTGATGGAGATATATGATGAAAACTCAGTGTTGTAACTTATACTGTTACACAGGGACAAATAAAAGGAATGTACTTTCTGTGAGTACCGATAAACGAGACTACTGATGTCCCGGGCCTATCATATGAACAGAATATACTGGATGCTCTGAAATTGAGTAGCCACCCAGAACAAATCTGTAACCAGCAAAAACAAAATTATTAAAAAAAAAGTAGAAAAACACATTCTACTATACATACTTTTAAATTTTTAGAGCACGTTTGACAATCAGACATGTGTTTTGATTTTGATAGAGTACAAGCATTGCACTTAGCGCATCATTAACAACTATTATTCACGAAAAGGTCAACTTATGAGAAATGATGGTTACAGCCTTGTTCTGGGGGGCTATGCAATTCTAAATCGTCAATCGACTGATCCATATATATCAAACAGATGTCACAAATAACATCGGGCACTGAAATTGATAAAGATGTTATGAAATTAACATAGCCTAACCATAAGAAATGTTGTCTTTATAACTAATGCAGTAAGCCAAACGTTTGAATGAGGAACAAAATAAACGAATTTTTCCCTTATAGTATGCGCTGAACAGACCTTCCTCATGCTCTTCATCGCAATGTAGAAACAGTTAGACTGGTTTTGTTACGATATGTCAGTTAGTTTAGTATCTGAAGTAAAGAATCCTTATCTAGGATACACGTATGTATTTATTTACACTTCAAGTGGGCAAACAACCGATGTCAGTCACCGGCGTAGATCGGTCGGCTAAAGCGCGTGCCTGCTGATCCGCAGTTTCACTCTGGCGCGAGTTCAATTTCCGCTTCCACTGATTACCTCGTTGGGTTTTTTCCCAGGTTTTCCCCCTACAGAAAGAGCGAATGTCAGGTAATATATGTCTAATTCTCGGCCTTATCTCGCCAATTATCTTTTCGCTATCACCTATCCCATCGACGCTAAATAAACTGGTAGTTGATACAGCGTCGTTAAATAACCAACTAAAAAAACACCCGGTGGCAGAGGTAATTTTATTACACACAATGCATAAAATTAATTACAGTTAAAATAACTTAATTAAGAAGTGAAAAATTGGGTTCACTAATTAATTGAATAATTGTACGGTAAAAATTAGTATTATTATTATTATTTGTAATTATATCCTCTGATTGAGATACTAGCTCATATGAACATGGATTATTAGGCAATATATCTCACTTCACGAAATGTCAGAATAAGAACAATTGTTTGTATATTTTTTATTTTAGTTGGTTATTTAACGACGCTGTACCAACAACTAGGTTAATTAGCGTCGATGAGATTGGTGATAGCGAGATGATATTTGGCGAGATGAGACCGACGATTAGCCACAAGTTACTTTGCATTCACATTACGGTTGGGGAATACCTCGGAAAATCCAACCAGGTAATCAGCCCAAGCGAGGATCGAACCCGCGCCCGAACGCAACTTCAGACCGGCAGGCAAGCGCCTTAACCGACTGAGCCACGCGGTGGCCTTGCTTGTATACGTCTGAAGTCTGATTAGTGTAATGTTACTAGTCAGCGATGTATGAAATGAAGGGGGAAAGCAACTGTGCACCCTACCCCATTATTTCCTGGCCATACTGCCTCGTGTGTGTTGCTTTATTGGTATAAATTGTGAATTTCAGACCTGATTTCTTACATTTGATTGCCCATACACACACACACACACACACACACACACAAACACAAATATGACATTACTGATACTCTTTCACTACTTTCCCTTCACTCTCATCTTACTCAGTTCACTGCCACTATGACACATTTCACTGACATAGCTTGGATCGAAAATATTCACTGCCACGGTAAAGCACGACTTCAATGACACTACACGCTTCTAAGATATAATACTTCAAATAACAGAAATATTTTAAAAACATATTGTTCCGTACAATCATACTTTCAGCTATAATTACACAAAATTGCTAGTCTAAGACGCGCTTACAAGCTATTTTAAACTAATTTACAAATCAAACCAAAGGAATAACTCGTCAAACCAAGTAAATACATTTGTTCAAAACAACCACACACAAAGAATAATTTCAAGGGAAAAATTGTTCAAGGGCCTGGTATCGATGCCGGGACATCTCGCTTACCACACGAATGCTTTACCGACTGACCTACCCCAGGACATAGTACGGTTTGGTGCCAATTTATAAAGAAAAATTTCCCTCAGGAGCATTTTCATCCTCAGAACCCTCGTCCTTTGGATAATTTGCCTAAAATCATTGATCCAAAAGTAAGGTCAATCAAAGAAAATTGTCCCAAATGTATAATTTTATTGTTTTATCTATTATATTTTTAATTTTGTAGTTCTGTCAACACCTTAATTTACATTGCCATATTATGACCACAAGAATGCAAATATCCAATTATTACCATCTCTGTAATCTCATACCTGGATGCGATATTCTGCAGCCTAACATTCAGGTTCTGCTACTTTTTTTTCGGTTCATTCATTCGTCGGGTCAGCTTTCGTAGATGGGATTTCGAAGTTAATACTATTCGATCAAAATCATCTTCATCTTCACTGTCATGGTCACCAAAACTATCAAACATGAAAACTGTTTGCCACTTTCATTTGGAATTCTTGCGGTAAAGCATGAGAATCAGAAAGTGACTTTGGGTTGGAGAGAAATTTCCTCTCACGTCTTTTATTCGTGTTTGTTTTTAGTGACTCTCACAAAGAAAGGAGCAATCCTGATGTTTCACCCTCCGTTAGATACTTTGCCAGCAGCTCTATTTAGCTTAATACTCGTACAACGCCTCACAAATCAAATGGTGCAGAGTTGAGTAATTTATTTCTCATTTCGCTGCTGTTGCCACTTCTTTGGACTTTGTAAGCATAATATGTCGCATCACTCATTTCTACTCAAAAACACATTTTCCAGTAGTAGCAACCTGATCTTCATACAGCTAAATGTTACATGGAGTTCACTCTAAAGTATTTCACCTTCAGTATAGATCTATTTCTTTTCTCGCTCCAGGCGCTTTCCATATTGTGAAACACATTGTAAGGAAGGTTTTCTAACTCGAATGGATAAGAAATTTTCAAAAAATTTAATGAAAAGGCTGTTTTGAACAATGAACATTCATAGCATAATGTACAATCGATTAAATTGTCAATCCATGTCTTTGCATGATAACTGTAAGCTCCTCAGACATCGCTTTCCCCTTAAAGTTCAGAATAGTGAAATGCGAAGCAGGATGGGGAAGAATATTGTGCAAAACATTTGGGCAATCACGCTAGTCTTCTTAGTAAACTCAGAACATCGTTCTTGGAACATTTCATATTTGATGAGGCTAGTATCTTCAGACTCACCTTCATTTAAAATCCATAGAACATATGCCCAATTATTGATTGCAGATTATCTTAAAATTGACTCAATGTTCCATATTCTTCTGGTGGTTCTTGGAAGATCACCTCCAGGTCTGATATTTTGTTACAGTATTCATATAGTTGTGTAGGAATTGTATATGACACAAGTTTAAATGTGCTACCTTCGTCATTTTTTTGTTCCTGTTTTTAATGAAATACCAAGTTAAGGGACTGGTTCTTGACCTCTTTGGGGGCAAAAATAAGTCTAAATAGCCATACAAAATTCCAATCAATCAGTTGCTTCAGGGCAATCAGATCATGAACGTTGTGATTCATTGTGAAACAGAGAGACATTTTTCTGTTCAAAGAATTCAAAGAACATTTCATGTCCTGTGTTTTCGTAAAAGGGAGAAAAATTGATATATATGGTTTAAAACTAGATTTCCTGTATTGCATTAAAAATTTGCATGTATTCATAGTCATGTTGTGTATAGGATGAAGATTAGTACTTCTTTGCCCGATATTATTATTTATAGATTTAAAATGTTAGCAGATGGAATTCTTACTACATAATCAACTGATTGATTATGTGCACCGAAACCCCAATTATAACCTCCTAGATTACATTCTTGAAATAATAATCATACTCTATCAAACTTGGTGTCTAATTTTTCAACAGTCTGATGACCAAACTCCAGAAGTTTTTCCTTTCCCCACCAAACAAAATCGCCACAGTAAGACAACATGTAGTGTTTCCATTTTTCTAAGCATCATCTGTCTTTATTTAAATCTTTGAATAACTGTTCAAAGTATGTACAGCCAGAATAATATGAACAACTTTTCCTGGCTGTAATGCACCTTGTGACATAGTTTAGAATCTTTAAATACACAAATGCCAATTACATATCGTAGACTATGGAAAGCTTGGTAGTGGGATGATTGTTCATCTACGGTTGCAATGCCTTCTGCAACGGATTTTTCAAAGCAAAGAAATATATTAATCTTTACTTGTGTTTCTTGCCGACAATATGAGTTTGTTTTCCTCTCGCTGCTTCATAATGCTTCCTATGCCTCCAATATCTTCAGTTCTAACGGAAGAAACTGCCTTGTCGGACACAGCACACTTTTTCCCGCTCTGTCATCATCACACTTGGGAAGAAGGTTCTCAAAGTTGTCTTCTGTTAATGAATAGCTTGAATTTGTTTTAGACCTCCACCCACTTCTTTTCACTGTCATAGTACCATTGACTTCAATCATTTTCACATCACTCCTTAACTATACCGAACATGTTACTTGTGCTATGTAGACACACTATACAAATTACTATCGAATTGATGTATGGAACACTTCATATGAAGTCACACAACAACAACTGTGTTATTCATCGAATATACATAATTAATCATTAGTAATGTCATTAATTTCCAGGAGGGTATTCTTTAAAAGATTTCAAACAAAAATGTTAAATACAATTTTTTTTTTTTTTTTTTTTTTTTTTTTTTTTTTTTTGCATCCTTTTCGAGATAAAAATTGTTTTATATGAAACATTTCATAACGTGTTTTGCAAAACCTATTCATTTAATCCGCACTTTGCTTGGTCAGTTTCACAGACCAGTAATTGTGATGACAAATTATTGAAAGAATTTTCATTTTGTCCTTTAAACGTGCAGAAATTTGATCCGAACAAGTAACTTTTGTTCTGCATAGGAATTTTAACTAATGGAATTAAACGATAACAAACTTCACACAACAAATTATCTCCTACCCTTCTATATTTTTTTTAGATATTACACAGTTGTAAGGTTTTTTCTGACCGATTTCACATGGAATGTCCCGTATGTGTGTCTGCTTTTCTTCGCGCAAACGTTATTCCCAAAATCTCAAGCTTACGAATGAGTTATATAATTTTTTCAATATAGTCCGCCGAGTTAGCTCTGTGGCAGCGTGTCTGTTTCCAGACTAGCCAGCCCAGGTTCGATTCCCGGTGGGGTCAGAAATTGTAATATAAAACTTATACCTCGGGACTAGGAGAGATGGCGGTGCACAACTTCAAATCACTAGATTGTGCACCAATATGCGTGGGTTAAATCACAAATCTCTCCGCAGTGCATATGAACAGAAGATATATGTCCCTGTTGATAGTGATTCGTCCTTCGGATGGGGATAATTCTTAGGGAATACTCTTACCGTTAACGCTGAAAAATTTTTGCCTAAAATTATAACATAAATAGTGTTAAAATAAAGTAGCTGGCTCCTGATTTCTTTTTAGCTTTGTCTATCCTTATTAACCTGTTTTAACATATATACTTCGCTATTGTTCTTATTATTATAACGAAGTGTTGTTTTCTACATGAGTACTATTCCTATTGTTCACCGAGTTATATACACAAGTACAGGAATAAACAGATGAGATGTAAACACATAATACCGGAGCGTGCGCGAAGACTACTGAAGTGTACCGTGAACTGTTACCGCGCAACTTGTTCTCCGTATCAAGCGAAGCTGGTATGATCGATGTACACCTAACTTGTATTGATAGTAACCAAACGCATGGCTCTAGTTATAATGGAAAACTTCTTTTAATAAGTTCCTTATATCATCATTTGGCTTACGACATGGCCTGTGGACGTTTGTAGAGTAGTTTATGCTAAAGAGTGTAGATATAAAAAGTGAAGGACTAAAAAAATACAACACTAAATAATATACACAAGATTAAATGTACTTCATTTTAGTGTGACGTATATATTGTAAACTACAATCAAATTATCATTAGGCACAATTGTGACAGAGGTGAAGTCTTTAGCAGTATGCCTAACCATCAGAGTAAAAGAAGATTTATATAAATCTGAAGAAAAAGAAGTAAAAGAATTATAGTGAAAGCTTACATTTAGAAAAAAGTGTCTAAGAGAAGATAACATTGAAAAGTGCAATAATGTCGGTGCAACAAAATGCGTTCTCTGTCCCACAGGTTAGTTTCTTGTATTAAAACAGGATGATCTGGTGCTGTTCCAAAGCATAATTATGTAAGAAGAGAAATACAAACTAGCAGTGTTGGCAGTAAGAAAACTCAAGCCATAAATAATAAGTTATATTTAACATAAATGATTCCTATATTGAGAGCAACCCATGAGGTTGATGGACTATCATTCGTCTATCATTCTTGACAAATCTTTTCTGCATATTGCGTCATAAAATTTGCGAGTTCAGTAGTTAAACACCCAAACTAAGTAACTAGCTGCAATTCAGGCACAAGGAATGTGAAATCCTTGTTGAAAATCTTCTGGCCCTACATTCTGTCGAAATGTTATTCAAAGACTTAAACGATTACAAAACACTCGTCTCGGTTGCAGATCAAATTTCGAAAAAAAAAATCATTAAATATCTTATTGTGGTGAATTATGTTTGTGTGATAGAATATTGTGATGGAAGGACTTCTCAACTTTGGTCGTCGAACTGTTGAAAGGTTTAGTCTCAAGTTTGATGGAGTAAGTTTATTATTACAAGACTGTAATCTAAGAGGATATAATATCTAGAATTTCGGTGCACATAATCCATCTGTTAGTTATGCACTAACAATTCCATATGGAAATTCTTTGAATCTGTAAATGATATTATTGTGCAAAGAAATACTAATCGCCGTAATATAAACAACATGACTGAGAATTAATCCGAATTTGAATGCCATGTAATGAGTCTAGTTGTAAACCATGTATATGAATTTTCCTCGCAGTTGCGAAAACACAGAACATGAAATGTTTTTTGAATTCATTGAACCGAAGAATATCTCTCTGTTGCACCATGTATCACAACTCTCATGGTCTCATTGTCCGGAAGGAACCCATTAGTTGGAAGTCTAATGGCTATTAAATGTTTTTTCCCAAGGAGGGCAAGAACTAGTCCCTTAACTTGGTATTATATTAAAAACAGGAGAACAAAAATGACGAAGGCAGCACATTTAAACTGATGTGTCATATGCAATTCCTACACAACTATATGAATACTGTACCAAAGAATATCAGATCTGGAAGTGATTTCCCAAGATCCACCAGATGAATATGAAATATTGAGTCAATTAGGTGCAGCATAATCTGAAATTAATAATTCGGAATATGTTCTATGGTCGTCAAGTAAATCCGAGTTCAAGGATATGGCTTCATCAGACAAGAAGATTTTCAAGACCGATGGTCTGAGTTTACTAATAAGACTAGCCTATTTGTCCAAATGCTTTGCATAATATTCATAGCCCATGTGCTTCAGGATTCATTATTTTATATTTGAAGAAAAAGGTAACGTGAAAAGATACTAATGTAGTGCACAAGGAAATGCACTTACAATTGATGGAGACATGTGATGAAAACTCAGTGCTGTATCCTGTTACACAGGGACGAATAAAAGGAATGCACTTTCTATGAGTACCGATAGACGAGACTACTGATGTCCCGGGCCTTTCCAATGAACAGAATATACTGGATGCTCTGAAATTGAGTAGTCACCCAGAACAAAGTTGTAACCAGCAAAAACAAAATTATTTTTAAAAAGTAGAAAAACGCAATCTTCTGTACATACTTTTAAATTTTTAGAGCACGTTTGACAATCAGACATGTGTTTTGATTTTGATAGAGTACAAGCATTGCACTAAGCGCATCATTAACAACTATTATTCACGAGAAATTCAACTTAATGAGAAACGAGGGTTAGAGCCTTATTCTGGGGGGCTATGCAATTCTAAATCGTAAATCGTCTGATCCATATCTATCAAACAGATGTCACCAATAACATCGGGCACTGAAACTGATATAGATTTTATGAAATTGACATAGCCTAACCATAAGAAATGTTGTCTTTATAACTAATGCAGTAAGCCAAACGTTTTGAATGAGGAACAAAATAAACGAATTTTTCCCTTATAGTATACGCTGAACAAACCTTTCTCACGCACTTCATCGCAATGTGTAAACAGTTAGATGGTTTTCTTACGATATGTCAGTTAGCTTAGTATCTAAAGTAAAGAATTCTTGTCTAGTATACACGTATGTATTTATTTACACTTCAAGTGGGCAAAAAACCGATGGCATTCACCGGAGCAGATCGGTCGGCTAAAGTGCGTGCCTGCTGTCCGCAGTTGCTCTCGGGCGCGGGTTCAATGTCCGCTTCCACTGATTACCTGGTTGACTTTTTTTTTCCAAGGTTTTCCCCTACAGAAAGGGCGAATGTGAGGTAATATATGTCGAATTCTCGGCCTTATCTCGCCAAATAACATTTCGCTATCACCTATCCCATCGACGATAAATAACCTGGTAGTTGATACAGCGTCGTTAAATAATGAACTAAAAAACACTCGGTGGTAGAGGTAATTTAATTACACACAATGATTACAATTAATAATTACATTTGAAATACCTTAATTAAGAAGTGAAGAATTGGGTCACTGATTAATTATTTTAAATTTATTATTATTATTATTATTATTATTATTATTATATTATTATTATTATTATTATTATTTGTAATTATAGCCTGTGATTGAGATTCTAGCTCATATGAACACGGATTATTATTAGGCTGGACATCTCACTTGATGATATGTCAGAATAAGAACAATTGTTCTTATATTTTTTAATTTTGTTTGGTTATTTAACGACGCTGTATCAAATAAGTTATTTAGCGTCGATGAGATTGGTGATAGCGAGATGATATTTCACGAGATGAGACCGAGGATTCGCCATACATTACTTTGCATTGGCATTACGGTTGGCCAAAAACTCTGAAAAAAAACGAACTAGGTAACCAGCCCAAGCGGGGATCGAACCCGCGCCCGAACTTCAGACCGGCAGGCAAGCGCCTTAACCGACTGAGCCACGCCGTTGGCCTTGTTTGTATACATCTGAAGTCTGATTAGTGTAATGTTACTAGTCAGCGATGTATGAAATGAAGGGGGAAAGCAACTGAACACCCTACCCCATTATTTCCTCGCTATACTGCCTCAAGTGTGTTGCTTTATTGGTATAAATTGTGAATTTCAGACCTGCTTTCGAACAGTTGATTACACAGACACACACAAATATGACATTACTTATACTCTTTCACTACTTTCACTTCACTCTCATCTCACTGGCACTGCCACTGGCACTGGCACTATGACACATTTCACTGACATAGCATTGATCGAAACTATTCACCGCCACGGTAAAGCACGACTTCAAAGACACAACACGCTTCACAGATATAACAGTTCAAATAACACAAACAATTTAAACACTTAATGTTCCATACAATCATACTTTTAACTATAATTACATAAAATTGCTAGTCTAAGACCCTCTTACAAGCTCTTTTAAACTAATTTACAAGCCTAACCAAAGGAATAACTCGTCAAAACAAGCAAATATATTTGTTCAAAACAACTACACATAAAGAATAATTTCAAGTGAAAAAATTGTTCCGGGGCCGGGTATCGATGCCGGGACCTTTCGCTTACCACACGAATGCTCTACCGACTGAGCTACCCCAGGACATAGTACGGTTTGGTGCCAATTTATCAAGAAAATTTTCCTCCAGGAGCATTTTCATCCTCGGAACACTCGTCCATTGGATAATTTGCCAAAAATTATTAATTCAAAAGTAAGTTCAATCAAAGCAAATTGTCTCAAATGAATAATTTTCTTCTTTTATGTATTACATTTTTAATTTCGTAGTTCTGTCAACACCATAATTTACATTGCCATATTAAGACAACAAGCATGCTGATATCCAATATATTATCATCATCTCTGTAATCTCATATCGGAATGCAATATTCTGAAACTTTATTACTTTTTTGTAGTTCACTGATTCGACGGGTCAAATGTAATAGGTAGGATTTCGAAATAAATAATAATCGATGAAAATCATCTTCATCTTCACTGTCATGGTTACCAAAACTATCAAACATGAAATCTGTTCACCATTTTCATTTGCAATTCTTGAAGTAATGCATGGAAATCTGATAGTGACTTTGGGTTTGAAAGAAATTCCCTCTGACGTCTTTTATTGGTGTTTGTTTTCAATGACTCGGACAAACAAAGGAACGAGAACACTCCTGATGTTACACCCTCCATCTCACGTTGGAAACTTTGCGCTTGGCCTGTCACAGGCTCAACATCTGCAGCTCTATTTATCTTAATACAACGCCTCACAAAAGAAATAATGCAGAGTTGAGGAATTTATCTCCCATTTAGCTCCTGTTGCCACTTCTGTGGACTTTGTAAGCATATTTCGCATCATTCATTTGGACGTCAAAAACACATTTTCCAGTAGTAAGAAACCTGGTCTTCGTACAGCTAAATGTTACATAGAGTTGACTCTAAAATGTTCTTCCTTCAGTATAGATCCATTTCTTTTCTCGCTCCAGACGCTTTCCATAATGTGAAACACATTGTAACGACGGTTTGCTAACTCGAATGGATAATAAATTTTCAGAAAATTTAAGGAAAAATTATAGTATTTCATTCTTTATATATTCCACACACATCCGACTCATCAGTGCAAAAAAAAATATTCGTTCGAGTGTGACCGTTTTGAACATTGTACGTTCTTAGCATAATGTACAATCGATATAAATTGCCAATCCATATCTTTTGATGATAACTGTAAGCTCATCAGATATCGTGTTCTTCTTCAAGTTCATAATAGTTGAATGCAAAGCAGGATGGGGAAGAATATTGTGCAAAACATTTGGACAAACACACTAGTCTTCTTAGTAAGCTCGGAACATCGTTCTTGAAATACATCTTCTTTAATGAAGCTAGAATCTTCAGACTCAGCTTCACTTGAAATCCATAGAACATATGCCCAATTATTGATTTCAAATTATCTCATAATTGACTCAATATTGGATATTCTTCTGGTGGTTCTTGGAAGATCACCTCCAGGTCTGATATTTTGTTACAGTATTCATATAGTTGTGTAGGAATTGCATATGACACAAGTTTAAATGTGCTACCTTCGTCATTTTTGTTCTCCTGTTTTTTAATAGAATGCCAAGTTAAGGGACTGGTTCTTGCCCTATTTGGGGAAAAAATAAGACAAAATAGCCATCCAAAATTCCAATCGATCGGTTGCTTCAGGGCAATCAGATCATGAACGTTGTGATTCATTGTGAAACAGAGAGACATTTTTCTGTTCAAAGAATTCAAAGAACATTTCATGTCCTGTGTTTTCGTAACTGGGAGAAAATTTATATATATGATTTAAAATCAGATTTCCTATATTGCATTAAAAATAAGCTCGAATTCTTAGTCATGTTGTGTATAGGATGAAGATTGGTACTTCTTTGCCCGATATTATAATTTATAGATTTTAAATGTTAGCAGATGGAATTCTTACTACACAATCAACTGATGGATTATGTGCACCGAAACCCCAATTATAACCTCCTAGATTACATTCTTGAAATAGTGAACATACTCTATCAAACTTGTTGTCTAATTTTTCAACAGTCTGATGGCCAAACTTCAAAAGTTCTTCCTTTCCCCACCAAACAAAATTGCCACAGTAAGACAACATTTAGTGTTTCGTTTTTCGAAGCTTCACCTGTAACCGAGATGAATGTTTTGTTTTATTTAAGTCTTTGAATAACTGTTCAACAGAATGTACAGCCAGAATAATCTGAACAAGTTTTTCAGGCTGTAATGCACCTTGTGACTTAGTAGTGGGATGATTGTTCATCTACGGTTGCAGTGCCTTCTGCAACGGATTTTTCAAATCAAAGAAAAATATTAATCCTTACTTGTGTTTCTTGCCGACACTATGAGTTTGTTTTCCTCTCGCTGCTAGATAATGCTTTCTATACCACCAATATCTTCAGTTCGAATGGAAGAAACTGCCCTGTCGGACAGAGAACACGTTTTCCCGTTCTGTCATCTTCGCACTTGGGAAGAAGGTTCTCAAAGTTGTCTTCTCTTAATCATTACGTTGAATTTGTATTTGACCGATACCACTCCTTTTCACTGTCATAGTACCATTAACTTCAATCATTTTCACATCACCCCTTAACTATACTAAACATGTTACTTGTGCCATGTAGACCTACCATAAAAAGTACAGTCGAATTGATGTACGGGACATTTCATTTGAAGTCTCATAGCAATAAACCTTACAAATGTGCAATTCGTCGAATATACAGAATTAACCGAAAGTAATGTCCTTAATTTCAGTGGGTTATTCTTTGAAAGATTTCAAACAAAAAAAAAATGAAATAGAATTTTGCTCGTTTTTACTTCATTTTCGAAATATAAATTGTTTTATACGAAACATTTCAAAAGGGATTTTGGAATACCTACTCATTTAATCCTCAATGTGCTCGGTCAAATTGAGAGGCCTGTGCAATATTATGATAAATTATTATTCAAAGAATTTTAATTTTGTTCTTTAAACGTGCAGAAATTTGATCTGAAAAGTGTAACTTTTTGTTCTACAAAAGAATTATAACTAATGAACTTAAACGAGAACAATCTTCACACAATAAATTATCTCCTACCTCTCTATAATTTCGAGAAATTACACAGTTGTAAGATTTTTCCTGTCCGATTTCACATGGAATGTCGCGTACGTGTCTGCTTTTCGTCGCTCAATCATTATTCCCACAATCTCAAGCTTACGAATGCCTTAACAATTTATATAACTTTTCCAATGTCAGGGTAATTCTTGGGGAATACTCTCACCGTTAACGAAAAACATAAATAGCGTTACTATTAATTCCTGATCTTGTCACGTAGATGATCAAATTGACATATTAAATTGTCTCTCGTACATCACAAAACTCTTTTCATCGGTTCTGTTTCTTTGTGATAGCACGTTTAAAAACTCATTTCTACTAACAATAACCATAAATTTGGTTTTATTTACGTCTATATTCAGATTTATATTATTACCCACCTCTTTTACTATGTTTGTGTCGCCCAGAATCAAACTGGATTTTATCCAAAAATCTCATTTTTTTTTCTGAAAACACGAAAAACTAATTCATCTAGACTTAAAACGGTGATTTTACTACTAAAGTTACGACAGGTAAATTTCACTTTTACTCCATACGAGGAGGTTGTGATATTCCCTGCAAAATTCTGCACAGAAACGTATCTTAACCTCATATTTCATAACTTCTCGAAAGCGCAGTTTAAGGTCGTTTGTCTTACCTACTCTCATGCTAATATCATCGACATTTATAATATTATTGACTGCTATACCAATTACTCTTATGCTCATATTTGTCTTCGAGACTTCTTGTGTTTAAAAAATAAAATAAAAAGTTTAGTTTACATATTATTTGAGAAAGAATGCTACCTTGTTTAACACTTCTTCATTTCAAAAGCCTGTTCTAAATATTCCGGACATTCTACCTTCCTAACAGATTCTGTCGGAACTAGAGAAATTACTCATACTCATCACAGTCGCGATATACTTGGAACGAATTGCAATCCTACTCCTACACTACACTTAATGCAATATGAAGAAGACATGTTGAGTGAATGTTATGGGTAGAGTCCTTCGTTTGGTTACCTAAAACCTCCACGCAACCCGCAACAGTGAAGGTATGCATGAGTTTAGCTTGATGGCATCCAAGACTACTTACTAGTTCAGGTCTGCTGTTCAGTAAACATTCTAAAATACAATAAAGCTAGGCGGTTTGAAATGACTGCAACAATAGAAGAATATTTTAGCAAGCACGTAATTAGGAAAGAAAAAATGTATTTTATCAGAAATAAGGAAAATTGTTCACTTCAAACACTTAAAATATTTACTGTCATTGATTGTAATGTGTAAAGTATGCACTCATAAATTATTTTATTTAAAATTTGAGATTAAATTTATTTTTCTTTTATTTTCTTAATTCCAAACTTTAATTAGAACTAAAGTTTCTAGTTGCGTTTTACATATAAAGAAACAGGACAGGCTAGACAAAATTTCGGGTGCGAGGTTGCCATGGTGACTAAAAAATTTATGCGTGATTGCCTGAAATGTTCATTTCGTTCAATATCTTTTAAGTCCTTCATTTTTTACGTCACTACGACTAATACACAATGTTAACAAAAGTGGTTGTAAAAAGAAATTCGAATGTTCTTTTTAAATTAATATCGTTACATTTATTGCGCATCTAAAGATGTTGTCCCACATAGCTTCAGAGCGTCTCTGCGAGAGTGTGTTTGCATTATATATTTAATACGTTTAATATCTTTCAGTAAATGTATCATTATTTCAGCTCGAACGTTATTCTCGTTGGATATGTGGGCAAAATTTGATGGCTCATTAAAATAAAGGGGCAGGCTCCTGAATTTTTTTTTAGTTTTGTCTATCCTTATTAAAAATTATTTTTATAACATATATTAAGCTGCCTTCTAATAAATACTTTGCTATTGTTGTTATTAAAACCAAGTGGAGTTTTGTACACGAGTACTATTCCTATTGTTCACCGACTTATACACACAGGTACTTGAATAAGCAGATGGGATGTAAACACACATTACCGTAGCGTGCGGGAAGACTACTGAAGTGTAGCGTGAACTGTTGTCTCGCAACTTGATCTCCGTATCAAGCGAAGCTAGTAAGATCGTTTTACACCTAACCTGTATTCAAAGTAACCAAACGCAGGACTCTAGTCATGAGCGAAAACTTCTTTTTGTATGTTCCTTATTTGATCATTTGGCTTACGTCACAGCTTGTGGTTGTACTTAGAGAGTAGTTTAAGCTATAGTCTATGGATATAACCTGTGAGGGACGAAATGCAATACTTAATAATATACATAAATGTACTTCATTTTAGTCTGGCGCATATATTGTAAACTACAAATCAAATTGTCAATAGCCATAATTGTGAGAGCGGTGAAAACTTTAGCAGTAACCATTACAGTGAAATAAGATATACATATAATCTGAAGAAAAAGGAGTCTCACTTAAGCGAAAGCGTAATTTTAGAAAGAAATGGCTAAGAGAAGATGACATTGAAAAGTGTAAAAATGTCGGCGCAACAAAATATGTTCTCTGTCCCACAGGTTAGATTCTTCTATTAAAAGTGAAGGTTTTAGTGCTGTTATAATGCATATATAGCAAGAGAAATTCAAACTCGCAGTATTGGCAGTAAGAAAATTCAGGTGATAAGTAATATCCTTAACATCAATGATTCATTTATAGAGAAGAACCGATAAGGTAGATGTACTATGATTCCTCTACCATTCTGTTACACATATTCACAGTTATCTCTCTCCAGACTGAGTCATAAAATGTGCGAGTTCAACGTTTAAAGATTCAAAACTAAGTGAATAGCTCCAAATCCAGACTCAACGAATGAGATATCCTTCTTGAAAATGTTCTGGCCCTACATTCCGTCGAAATGTTATTCAGAGATTTAAAGGATGAGAAAACACTCGTCTGGTTGCAGATGAAATTTCGAACAAGGGAAACATTAAAAATGATCTTATTGTGTTGAATTACGTTTGTAATAGAGTATTGTGATTGAAGAACTTCTGAACTTTGGTCGTCGAACTGTTGAAAGATTAGACTCAAGTTTCATCGAGTAAGTTTATTATTACAAGAATGTAATCTAAGAGGATATAATATCTAGAAATTCGGTGTACATGATCCAACTGTTAGTTATGTACTAAAAATTCCATATGGAAATATTTTGAATCTGTAAATGATATTATTGTGCAAAGAAATATTAATCGCCATGATATAAACAACATGGCTGAGAATTAATGCGAATTTGAATGCCATGTAATGAGTCTAGTTGTAAACGATGTATATGAATTTCCTTCGCAGTTAAGGAAACACAGGAATTGAAGTGTTTTTTGAATTTCTTGAACAGAAAAATATCTCTCTGTTGCACCATGTACCACAACTCTCATGGTCTCATTGTCCTGAAGGAACCCATTAGTTGCAAGTCTAATGGCTATTAAATCTTTTTTCCCATGGAGGGCAAGAACCAGTCCCTTAACTTGGTATTATATTAAAAACAGGAGAACAAAAATGACGAAGGTAGCACATTTAAACTTATGTGTCATATGCAATTCCTACACAACTATATGAATACTGTACCAAAGAATATCAGATCTGGAAGTGATTTCCAAAGAACCAGCAGATGAATATGGAATATTGAGTCAATTAGGTACGAGATAATCTGAAATCAATAGTTCGGAATATGTTCTATGGTTGTCAAGTGAATCCGAGTTCAAGAATATGGCTTCATCAGACAAAAACATTTTCAAGACCGATATTCTGAGTTTACCAAGAAGATTAGAGTATTTGTCCAAATGTTTTGCATAATATTCATAGCCCATGCGCTTCAAGATCCATTATTTAATATTTGAAGAAAGGTGGGACATCAAAAGTTACTAATACAAGTATAATGTACAAGGAAATGCACTTACAATTGATGGAGATATGTCATGAAACCTAGTGCTGTGTACTGTTACACAGGGACGAAATAAAAGGAATGTACGTTCTATGAGTGCCGATAGACGAGACTACTGATATTCGGGTCCTTTCCAATGAACAGAATATACTGGATGCTCTGAAATTGAATAGACGCCCAGAACAAGGTTGTAGGCTAACCAGCAAAAACAAAATTATTTTAAAAAATGTAGAAAAACACATAGTACTCTACATACTTTGACATTTCAGAGCAAGTTTGACAATCAGACATGTGTTTTGATTTTGATACAAGTACAAATATTGTACATAGCTCATCACTAACGACTATTATTGACGAAATAGTCAACTTTTGAGGATTGGAACCTTGTTCTGGGCGGGCTATGTAATTCTAAATCATCGATCAAGTGATTCATATCTATCAAACAGATGTCACCAACAGTATCAGGCACTGAAATTGATATAGAATTTATGAAATTAACATAGCCTAACGATAAGAAATGTTGTCTTTACAACTAATGCAGTAAGCCAAACTTTTGAATGAACAAAATGAACGAATTTTTCCCTTATAGTATGCGCTGTACAAAACTTCCTCATGCTCTTCATCGCAATGTGGAAACAGTTATTAGACTGGTCTTCTTACGATATGTGAGTTGGGTTAGTAGCTAAGGTAAAGAATCCTTGTCTAGGATTCACGTATGTATTTATTTACACTGCAAGTGGGCAAACACCCAATGGCAGCCACCGACGTTGATCAGTCGAGTAAGGCGCTTGCCTACCGATCCGCAGTTCCGCTCAGGCGCTAGTTCGAGTTTCGGTTCCGCTGATTACATGGTTAGGTTTTTTCCGA